>NC_091308.1:26581753-26586753 GCF_038502225.1 Cherax quadricarinatus
TGAGCTTCTAGGAGTGTCTGACGTCACCCTCACTAGGCTTCCCCTCGCTAGGCTGCTCCTCGCTAGTCAACCCTATCTTCACCTTATCTATGCTATTTCTGCTCTAATTCTGGTAATAGCTTGCAGGAGTGAGTGACCAGTATCTAA
Source organism: Cherax quadricarinatus (assembly GCF_038502225.1). NCBI lineage: Eukaryota > Metazoa > Arthropoda > Malacostraca > Decapoda > Parastacidae > Cherax > Cherax quadricarinatus. Next base: position 26,581,901 of record NC_091308.1, read on the forward strand.
CAGTGACTCAAGGCAGGATTCAGAACCCCCAAAAAACAACCCCAACAGGTGAGTGATACTTAAGCTGGCAGTGATGCGATGACAAGTTGCCAGATGCTGATGACGTAGCCTTCTATCACTATTTTGAAAATTCTTCACCTGTGATCTTTATAACCGTATATGCTCATGCATCCCGCGTCCCTCAGTGTCACTTATGATAGAGTACACTTCACTTATATTGGAATACACTTCACATTCGGTGTTACACTTTATATGTATAATGTCACACAACTGTTGTGACGTCACTGTTTCAGCAGGCCTAATGCCACCTTCCCTTGTTATATATTATATTTTTCCTTTCTACTTTTGCTTATTAATTTTTTCACTCTCACTGTATGGTGCCCCACATTTCACTTGTTATCCAATCTCTCGAAATTCTTGAACACCCGCTTCCACACTCACTTGAATCTTTGTATATTTGAATCTGTGTAGCAACAGAAGCCTACTATCCACTAACGGTTTGACACTTTGAAATATTAAAGATTTCAGGCTTCCTCTCGACTTTTTTTAACTAATAACTCTGGTTATCACTCGTAGGATTGTTCACTGACGTTGTCACTACCGCTGATTACTGCTAGCAGTTGTTGCACGCCTTAAAAACCACTAAAGATCTCGGAGCCTTGTGACCCACGTCTGCTGACTGACTGTGTGTGTGTGTGTGTGTGTGTGTGTGTGTGTGTGTGTGTGTGTGTGTGTGTGTGTGTGTGTGTGTGTGTGTGTGTGAATGTGTGTGTGTGTGTGTGTGAATGTGTGTGTGTGTGTGTGTGTGTGTATGTGTGTGTGTAGCATAAGCTATCTAGAATAAGCTGTCTAGTACAAGCTGTCTAATACAAGCTGCGGAGCATAAGCTGTCTAGTACAGGCTATCTAGCATAAGCTGTCCAGCATAAGCTGTCTAGTACAAGCTGTCTAGCATAAGCTGTCTAGCACAATCTGTCTAGTACAAGCTGTATAGCACAAGCTGTCTAGTATAATCTGCCTAACACAAGCTGTCTAGTACAAACTGTCTAGCACAAGCTGTCTAGTACAAGCTGTCTAGTACAAGCTGTCTAGTACAAGCTGCCTAACACAAGCTGTCTAGTACAAGCTGCCTAACACAAGCTGTCTAGTACAAGCTGCCTAACACAAGCTCTCTAGTACAAGCTGTCTAGCACAAGCTGTCTGGTACAAACTCTCTACCACAAGCTGTCTAGCACAAGCTGTCTAGTACAAGCTGCCCGACAAAAGCTGTCTAGCCCAAGCTTTTTCTTACAAGCTGCCTAGCCCAAACTGTCTAGTGCAAGGTGTCTAGCACAAGCTGTCTGGTACAAGCTGTCTAGCCCAAGCTGTCTAGCACAAGGTGCCTAGCACAAGCTGTCTGGCACAAGCTGTCTAGCCTCAGCTGTCTAGTACAAGGTGTCAAGCATAAGCTGTCAGGTGCAAGCTGTCTAGCCCAAGCTGTCTAGCACAAGGTGCCTAGCACAAGCTATCTAGTACAAATTGCCTAACACAAGCTGTCTGGCACAAGCTGTCTAGCCTCAGCTGTCTAATACAAGGTGTCTAGCACAAGCTGTCAGGTGCAAGCTGTCTAGCCCAAGCTGTCTAGTACAAGGTGCCTAGCACAAGCTGTCTAGTACAAATTGCCTACTACAAACTGTCTATTACATACTGCCTAGCACAAGTTGTTTAATAAGAGCTGTCGTGTTAATATAATTTCGTGAGTCGTGAAGGGGGCTTTAAGGGGACTTGAGCAAGTGCACGACACACCCACGCTGGTGTGGGATTCCTCTGTATAACCTGCATTTGTGGTCACAGTGGTAGCCCATACTTACCTTCCTTTGGTATAACAGAAATATTCCTAGTTGGATGACTTCTAACTGAGCCAGAGTATCTTGTGGTTATCACACCGACCTGTGAGTTTTACAACTTGCATGACCTTGGTTTGAGTTTCACTCGTTCTGTGGAATTGTTTTTAATCGTGTTATTGATGATTTCGTGAGTTTTGAAGGTTCCTCTTCCGGGGGAGACGATACTAATTATGTGGTAATACCCGTGGCCATTCTGTATGTGTCTCAAGGAAGATGATGGATACATGAAGAAACCATGTAGGGAGGGAGATACTAGGGACAGAGACCACGTAGGGAGGGAGATACTTGGGGCAGGGACCACGTAGGGAGGGAGATACTAGGGAAAGGGACCACGTAGGGAGGGAGATACTAGGGACAGGGACCACGTAAGGAGGGAGATACTACGGACAGGGATTACGTAAGGAGGGAGATACTAGGGACAGGGACCACGTACGGAGGGAGATACTACGGACAGGGATTACGTAGGGAGGGAGATACTAGGGACAGGGACCACGTACGGAGGGAGTTACTAGGGACAGGGACCACGTAGGGAGGGAGATACTAGGGACAGGGACCACGTAGGGAGGGAGATACTAGGGACAGGAACCAAGTAGGGAGTTACTAGGGACAGGGACCAAGTAGGGAGTTACTAGGGACAGGGACCAAGTAGGGAGTTACTAGGGACAGGGACCAAATAGGGAGTTACTAGGGACAGGGACCAAGTAGGGAGTTACTAGGGACAGAGACCAAGTAGGGAGTTACTAGTGACAGGGATCAAGTATGGAGTTACTAGGGACAGGGACCAAGTAGGGAGTTACTAGGGACAGGGACCACGTAGGGAGGGAGATACTAGGGACAGGGACCAAGTAGGGAGGGAGATACTAGGGACAGAAACCAAGTAGGGAGTTACTAGGGACAGGGACCAAGTAGGGAGTTACTAGGGGCAGGGACCAAGTAGGGAGTTACTAGGGACAGGGACCAAATAGGGAGTTACTAGGGACAGGGACCAAGTAGGGAGTTACTAGGGACAGAGACCAAGTAGGGAGTTACTAGTGACAGGGATCAAGTAGGGAGTTACTAGGGACAGGGACCAAGTAGGGAGTTACTAGGGACAGGGACCAAGTAGGGAGTTACTAGGGACAGGGACCAAGTAGGGAGTTACTAGGGACAGGGACCAAGTAGGGAGTTACTAGGGACAGGGACCAAGTAGGGAGTTACTAGGGACAGGGACCAAGTAGGGAGTTACTAGGGACAGGGACCAAGTAGGGAGTTACTAGGGACAGGGACCAAGTAGGGAGTTACTAGGGATAGGGACCAAGTAGAAAGAGTTACTAGGGACAGGGACCAAGTAGGGAGTTACTAGGACAGGGACCAAGTAGGAGCTTACTAGGGGCAGGGACCAAGTAGGGGAGTTACTAGGCAGGGACCAAGTGAGGGAGGGTTAATAGACAGGGACCAAGTAGGGAGTTACTTAGGACAGGGACCAAGTAGGAGTTACTTACTAGACAGGGACCTCCAAGTAGGGGAGTTACTAGGGGCAGGGACCAAGTAGGGAGTTACTAGGGGCAGGGACCAAGTAGGGAGTTAATAGGGACAGGGACCAAGTAGGGAGTTACTAGGGACAGGGACCAAGTAGGGAGTTACTAGGGACAGGGACCAAGAGGGAGTTACTAGGACAGGGACCAAGTAGGGGAGTTACTAGGGGCAGGGACCAAGTAGGGGAGTTACTAGGACAGGGACCAAGTAGGGAGTTACTAGGGACAGGAACCAAGTAGGGAGTTACTAGGGACAGGGACCAAGTAGGGAGTTACTAGGGACAGGGACCAAGTAGGGAGTTACTAGGGGCAGGGACCATGTAGGGAGTTACTAGGGACAGGGACCAAGTAGGGAGTTACTAGGGACAGGGACCAAGTAGGGAGTTACTAGGGACAGGGACCATGTAGGGAGTTACTAGGGACAGGGACCATGTAGGGAGTTGCTAGGGACAGGGACCAAGTAGGGAGTTACTAGGGACAGGGACCATGTAGGGAGTTACTAGGGACAGGGACCATGTAGGGAGGGAGATATTAAACATATGAGACGTAGACAGATGAGAAGTGAGATGAGGAATTACTTTTGATGCTTTGGTGAAGTAATAGAATTGACGAATTGCCTGATGCGAGAGAGAGAGAGAGAGAGAGAGAGAGAGAGAGAGAGAGAGAGAGAGAGAGAGAGAGAGAGAGAGAGAGAGAGAGATAAAGAGAGAGGCAAGCCTGTAGGCATATGGGTGACGTTCAAAAGTGGGCCATTGCTAAATGGGAGGTGGACACTAAAAGAAAGCTAGCATCAGGTAGGGTAGGCTCCAAAACCTGGTGGTCCCTGGTCAAGGACAGACAAGGTTATCTGCCTGATGAACACATTCCACCTCTAAATCGACAGGATGGGACCACCTCTACCACTAGTCAAGAGAAGGCGGACCTCTTTACTGAACACTTTGCTACCAAAATGCAAGTTCCTGATCCAGCAAGGGACCCTCCTTGGCTAGCTGCAAGAATTGTATCAAAACTGTCAGTGGTGACAATAAGGCAAGAAGAGGTGCATTTCCTTCTTAAATCGCTTGACCAAGAAAAGGCTGTGGGTCCAGACAAGTTGAGCCCAAGATTGCTGAGATGTGCAGACCAGCTAGCAGCACCTCTAACTCGCATCTTTCAGCACTGCCTAGTGCAGTGTAAATGGCCCTCTCTATGGAAAGAGGCAAATATAGTCCCTGTTCACAAAAAGAAGAGCAGAGCAGAAATCAGCAACTACAGACCAGTGTCACTCCTGTCAATCACTGGTAAGATCCTTGAGATAATAATCTCAAGACAAATGACAGAGTTTTTTGACTATCACTCACTACTTTGTGATCGTCAATATGGCTTCAGGAAAGGTTACTCTGCTGCTGATCTGTTGTTAAACCTCTCCACTAAGTGGCATCAGTCACTGGATGAATCCATAGTCAGCGGTGTGG
>NC_091308.1:26589253-26594253 GCF_038502225.1 Cherax quadricarinatus
CAATGCCACCCAAGAAATAAGCTCTGATGTGAAAGTCCCACTCAAATCCAACCCCTCCCACTCATGTACTTATCCAACCTAGATTTGAAACTACCCAAAGTCCCAGCCTCAATAACCCAACTAGGTAGACTGTTCCACTCATCAACTACCCTATTTCCAAACCAATGCTTTCCTATGTCCTTTCTAAATCTAAACTTATCTAATTTAAATCCATTACTGCGGGTTCTCTCTTGGAGAGACATCCCCAAGACCTTATTAATATCCCTTTATTAATACCTATCTTCCACTTATACACTTCGATCAGGTCTCCCTTCATTCTTCGTCTAACAAGTGAATGTAACTTAAGAGTCTTCAATCTTTCTTCATAAGGAAGATTTCTAATGCTATGTATTAATTTAGTCATCCTACGCTGAATGTTTTCTAACGAATTTATGTCCATTTTGTAATACGGAGACCAGAACTGAGCTGCATAATCTAGGTGAGGCCTTACTAATAACAGTATGACCTCTGGACTTCTGTTGCTTACACTTCTTGATATAAATCCCAGTAATTTATTTGCCTTATTACGTACGCTTAGGCATTGCTGTCTTGGTTTAAGGTTGATGCTCACCATAACCCCCAAGTCCTTTTCGCAATCCGTATGGCTAAGTTCTACATCATTTAACTTATAATACTAGGGTTATGGGCACTCCCAAGCTTCAGAACCTTGCATTTATCTACATTGAACTGCATCTGCCACTTTTCTGACCAAGAATAGAGTTTGTTTAAATCCTCCTGAAGTTCCATAACATCTACGTTTGAATCAATTATCCTACCTATCTTTGTGTCATCGGCGAATTTGCTCATATCACTAGTAATTCCCTCATCAAGATCATTGATGTATATTATAAACAACAACGGGCCCAAGACTGATCCCCTGTGGAACGCCACTTGTTACAGATCCCCACTCCGGACTTAACCCCATTTATGGACACTCTCTACTTCCTGTCAGTGAGCCATGACTCGATCCACGAGAGCACTTTTCCCCAATGACCATGAGCTGCCACTTTCTTTAACAGTCTATGGTGCGGAACTCTATCAAAAGCCTTACTAAAATCTAAGTAAATAATATCAAATTCTTTATTGTGGCCAATAGCCTCAAAAGCTTTACTGAAGAAAGTTAATAAATTAGTTAGACAAGACCGGCCTCTTGTGAATCCATGCTGAGTATCATTAATCAAGCTATGCTTATCGAGATGGCTTCTTATAATCTCAGCTATAATTGACTCTAGTAATTTGCCTACAATTGAGGTCAGGCTTATTGGGCGGTAATTTGACTTTGTAACGACTTGTCCCCTGTTTTAAAAATAGGAATTACATTAGCCATCTTCCACATATCAGACACTACACCTGTTTGAAGAGATAAATTAAAAATATTAGTTAATGGTTCACAGAGTTCCATTTTGCATTCCTTAAGAACCCTTGAAAAAACCTCATCAGGACCCGGCGACTTATTTTGCTTCAGTCTGTCTATCTGCTTCACAACCATCTCACTAGTGACTGTGATGTTACATAATTTATCTTCTTCTAGCCCACTGTAAAAAATTAATTACTGGAATATTGTTAGTGTCTTCCTGTGTAAAAACTGAGAGAAAATAATTATTTAAAATCAAGCACATTTCATTCTCTTTGTCAGTAAGGTGCCCATAGTTATTTTTAAGGGGACCTATCTTATCTCTAACTTTTGTTCTATAGACCTGGAAAAAGCTTTTTGGGTTAGTTTTAGAATCCCTAGCAACTTTAATTTCGTAGTCCCTTTTAGCTTTTCTTATCCCCTTTTTAATGTCCCTCTTAATGTCAATATACTGATTCATAAGATGACCCTCACCTCTTTTGATACGCCTATAAATTCCTTTCTTATGCCCTAGTAGATATTTGAGCCTATTATTCATCCATTTTGGGTCATTTCTATTTGATCTAATTTCTTTATATGGGATAAACGCTCTTTGAGCAGCATGTATAGTGTTCAGAAAACTGTCATATTGATAGTTCTCTTCGTTACCCCAGTCAACAGATGATAAGTGTTCTCTAAGCCCATCGTAATCTGCTAAGCGAAAATCTGGGACTGTTACTGAGTTATCGTTACTATCGTACTTCCATTCAATGCTAAATGTAATTGATTTGTGGTCGCTAGCACCCAGTTCCTCTGAAATTTCTAAATTATTAACAAGGGATTCATTGTTTGCCATAACTAAGTCAAGCAGGTTATTTCCCCTTGTAGGTTCTGTCACAAACTGCTTCAAAAACAATCCTGAAATACTTCTAAGAAGTCGTATGATTCTAAATTCCCAGTCAAGAAATTCCAATCAACATGACTAAAGTTAAAGTCTCCTAGAATTACTACATTATCGTGCCTTATGGCCTTAACAATTTCCTCCCATAGTAGTTTCCTTGGTCCCTATCTAAGTTTGGGGGACGGTATATCACTCCTAAAATCAGTTTTTCATGCCCCTCTGAAAATTCTATCCAAACAGACTCTGTATGTGTTACTTCAGACTTAATACCCGTTTTTATGCAACAGTTCAAGCGATCTCGGACATACAATGCCACACCACCCCCCCCTCCCGATAGTTTTATCTGCTTGGAACAATTTAAAATCCCTGAATATGACATTCCGCAGGCATGTCCTGACTTTTTGAATTAAACCACGTCTCAGTTAAGGCAAATACATCAGTGTTACCTGCACTAGCAACTAATCTCAACTCGTCCATCTTGTTCCTAGCACTACGGCAATTAGCATAATAAACATTGAAAGACTCTCCTTTCTCTTTACCCTTCCTGCTCATTTCTATCTTTCTACTAAACCTATTACTGTCCTTATCACCCAAGGTCCCTGGCTTTTCAATATCTACCTCGTTCTTATTATTACTAGTTCCCCTAGAACTCGTAATATTACTACACTGGGACTTCACTGCTTTCCTGCCAAAACCCATACCACTAACTACTCCTAGTTTAAAGTCCTAACTGCTCCCTCCACTGCAGTTGCCAGTGCTCCCACCCCACACCTAGATAAGTGAACCCCATCCCTGGCATACATGTCATTTCTGCCATAGAAACCCCTCTCCCTCCCTCCCCTCATGCTCCTTTCCTTCCCTCTTCCAATCTTCACTACGGCACTGTCGGCAGACCGCATGACGGGCAGCTGCTACCAGAGCGTCGCCCTAACTCTACGCTCCTTCAGGTTTACAGCAATCATTTACTACTCACTTGATTTGCATTTTTTAATATGTTCCTAAAACTAACAGTAGTGAAATAAAGCCAACTAGACAAATGAAAACTCTGCTTCATAAATAATGTAACTGAGAGAGAGAGAGAGAGAGAGAGAGAGAGAGAGAGAGAGAGAGAGAGAGAGACAGAGAGAGAGAGTGAGAGAGAGCGAGAGAGAGAGAGAGAGAGAGAGAGAGAGAGAGAGAGAGAGAGAGAGAGAGAGAGAGAGAAAGGTGGGGGTAGCAGAGGATAAGTAAAAGGGAAAGTCGGGGAAGGAAGTAAAAACAGGGATTGAGATAGGGATATGTGGATGTGTGTGTTTGGTGGAGGTGTTTGTTAGTGTTCTCGGAGACACTTCAAGAAGAGAGAGGGCGAAGAAGTCATCAACTTTATCGTCTTTAAGGGTAAATTGCAAGGATGGTTCCACATCGCTGAGTCTGTTAAAAATTAATGATGAATCTGTTGTCTATACAGTGCAACAAGCATATAGTCGCAGGATAATGTCAGAAAATCGTTCCGTTTACAGAAATGGTTGTTGATTAAAAAATATCACGAGACCCAGTATTTTTTGCAAAGCTTCCGGAACCACATCTTCACAAACCAGTTTAACGCAGTCAAGAGTTCAATCAGAAATGAGGAATTCAACTATACGCAATGCGATTTTGTAGATTAACTTATATTGCCAACACCAGAAGGTATGTACTATTCTCACAACTGTGTACAAAAGTGTAGCATTAGTTAAACAGATTCGTGAATATTGAGACTGAGAGTATTAAACAATGAAAACAATCTTGTCTGCAATAGTGTTGATACATTCATACAGAGAAGCAGGTCTTATGCACGGTGTGTCCCGGCAAGAGGCGCAGGAGAAGTCTTAGGTGTTGATAGAAGTGAGGTAATTTCCCCAGGCAGCCAATTCTCACACTGACACATCAGATTGCCACAGCACCCAGACCAGGTCTAGGATGGTAGGATCATGGCTAGATGGCTCTGGTTAACATTGCTTCCAGCTGGCTGAGATGACATACAGTACAGTGGTTTTGTGCAATATACATCAAATGCAGGAGGAATGCCCTATTGCAAAAAGCTGACTGAGTTGCACCTGCCATGAACTTTCGTCTTTGCATTCGGCACACGACACAAAAAGTAACTAAGTTTACAGCATCGTTCAGTAAGGGAGATGCAGTGTTGGATGTGTAAATGTATAAAAGACTGCTAGCAAGTACTTGCTGGCTGCTGGTTTCAGGCAGCTAGGAATGAGGTAGCAGAGACGTAAACCAGGATCTTCTTGAGAATCGTACGGGAGTTTAACTACGTCACAGAGAGTAATACAATACAATCACAAACAGGCGATCTTAACAATGCAAAACAAGCCACATGGGGATGGAAATCTTTAGCCCTAGATCTTTCACACTCTCGTGCGTCGTCAGGAAGCTATGCAATGTTGCAAGACAGCAACATTGTTGTTGTCTTGCAACATTGCATAGCTCCTGACGACGCACGAGAGTGTGAAAGATCTAGAGCTAAAGATTTCCATCCCCATGTGGTTTGCTCTGCATTGTCTATGTAGATGTTGCGTTCATGATGGCTTTTCGTCCTGCCTTATCGTTAGTGAAGATTCAGTGATGTCTTTTCGTGTTGCAAGGTACCTGTGGCTGTAAGCAGCGTTTGAAAAGTGTTGGTTGAGTGGGTTCGCCAATTACCTCTATGAGGATTCATTTTAAATAATTTTCACGAATTCAGATCGCTGTGCC
>NC_091308.1:26599253-26676753 GCF_038502225.1 Cherax quadricarinatus
TATGAGACATACAAGTAGGGAACAGGATGAAGTTGGAGCCATCTGTGGGCCAGCATTTTCATTTGATCAACTGACTTTATCTCGTTGACATCATTATGCTGTACGAATGTGTTCCATACTCGAGTCATCCTGGGTATGTATGATCTCAGATGGAGTGATGTTCTGGAGAAGGGACAGCCAGAGTGAAGTTGCTGCTTTCTGCCCGTCTTGTGGCATAAAAGCTTGTTTCACGCTGTCCTCGAAGTGGATCCAAGTGTGGTATTTTGACAATATTGGCCTTGTACATAACAGTAAGGCCACCCACATCCCTCCTATGTTGAAGGCTCTGATGAAATGACAGATCTATCCAGGATGGGTCCAGGCGAGAGATGAGACGTCTTGCTCTGTTCTCTACTCTGTCAAGCAGTCGCAGATGAGAGGGGGGTAGGCAAACCAAGAAAGTGGAGCATACTCAAGGTGTGAGCGTACTTGTGCCTCGTACAGAATCTTGCAACCCCTACTGTCAAGCAGATGCGAGATACGGCGAAGTGCTGTAAGCTTCCTGGCTGCCTTGTTTGCAAGATTTACAACATGGTTCTTCATGGTTAGTTTGGAGTCAAATTTCACCCCAAGGATATCAACTTCTTCTCCAGGTGCCAACATCCTCCCATTCATCCTTACTACTGCACCAGCATTACCATCATGGTGCCTAGAGACGATCATCATTTGCGTTTTCTCAGGTGCAAATGTTACTTGCCATCTATTTCCCCAAGCTGATATAGCTCTTAGCTGGTGATTGATGTAGCTTAGAGCAGCTGGCATTTCTTCTCTTGGATAAGTAAATGTCAGTGTACAGTCGTCTGCATATGCATGTGATTCTGGGATGAGATGAAGAAGGTCGTTGAAGTAGACATTCCATAACAATGGACCCAGCACGCTTCCTTGTGGAACGCTTGCCCCAATAGGATGCCTTGCTGATTCCGTTCCATTGAGGACTACACTTAGAGATCTACCATGAAGGTAATCACTGAGGAGACATAGCGTAGAGCCTGCAATTCCCAGTGCTTGAAGTTTTGCTAAGAGGCCCTGGTGCCACACTCCCAGTCGAAAGCGCCAGCAATGTCCAGTGCTACCACACAGCTGACTTTGGATTCATCCAGTGACTGGTGCCACTTAGTGGAGAGGTTTAACAACAGATCAGCAGCAGAGTAACCTTTCCTGAAGCCATATTGACGATCACAAAGTAGTGAGTGGTAGTCAAAAAATCTGTCATTTGTCTTGAGATTATTGTCTCAAGGATCTTACCAGTGATTGACAGGAGTGACACTGGTCTGTAGTTGCTGATTTCTGCTCTGCTCTTCTTTTTGTGAACAGGGACTACATTTGCCTCTTTCCATAGAGAGGGTCATTTACACTGTACTAGGCAGTGCTGAAAGATGCGAGTTAGAGGTGCTGCTAGCTGGTCTGCACATCTCAACAATCTTGGGCTCAACTTGTCTGGGCCCACAGCCTTTTCTTGGTCGAGTGATTTAAGAAGGAAATGCACCTCCTCCTGCCTTATTGTCACTCTCTCTCTCTCTCTCTCTCTCTCTCTCTCTCTCTGTATCTGTCTCTGTCTCTGTCTCTCTGTCTCTCTCTCTCTCTCTCTGTCTCTCTCTCTCTCTCTCTCTCTCTCTCTCTCTCTCTCTCTCTCTCTCTCTCTCTCTCTCTCTCTCTCTCTCTCACCTGGTTTATCGTCAGTACATCTTTATAGCTCCCGTTTCTCCGTGTAATGAGCTTCCTATTTCTCCGTACTTGGCTGTCTTCCTGACAGGTAAATTCCTCGCTAATATTCCTTCCCTCGTACTTTAGTTTAATAGTACTTACTCCCTTAAAGAATAAAACTCACCTTGCCGTGGCTACAACACTTCGCAACTTACCCACGAATTAGAAATAAATCTCTAGATGATGTTTTAGTTCGTCCTGGACCATTGTTACGTCACGACTTAATAATATGCCAGGAAAATAATAGACCAGGATAATAATAGTCCAGGATAATAATAGACCAGGATAGACAGAAAGAATCTGAAAATTTCTTTTTTGTTATGTTTGTAATCTTTTGTTGTTTGTATTTCATGATCTTAAACACTCACTAATTTGTAGGCACTTTCTCAGGCTACACTTCCTTCACCCATTTCTGAATATTCCACCTTTTTCTACATTGTCATGCTTTTCTGCTATGAGCCTCTTCCCTGTTTCTTTCTGACTCCTGTCTAGTGTATCGGACTATCGTCTGAGAGGCTGACGCATTGATTCGTGGTTAGATATTCAGTCACCTTTTCCAGCATAGGTTCTGATATCTTGCCTCCTCGTCGCTTGTTCCTCAAGTTCCGCTCATCTTGGTTTGAAGTTTTCTCGCTTACACCTCAGCTCCACCACCACAGGCATCTGAAGCAGGTACACCCATATTAAACGAGGAGCCCAATGGAAAGGAAGGAGACAAGACTTATGCTAAGGCCCTATCAGTCCCCCACGCTAGGCCGAGGAATGTACGGGGAGAGCTGTTATTAGCAGGGATAGCAGTAAGTGAGGGGGGGGGAGAAGATAGAGAAGGTAACAGGTCCCATGCAGAGGCATGACCATGTCACCAAGAGTAACAGGAAAAAATAAGGGAGATAATGGCTATGTACAAACAGGACCCAGTGATACACAGAGAGAAAGACAATAGGAGGAGGAGAGGGAGAAGTCAGTGTTTGTTCATGGGCTTCAGGAGAGCGAAGGGAAGACACATAATGAAAGACAGCAGAGAGAAAAACAGGAGACTGAAAACATCATCAAAGAAATAGGCAAGGAGGATATGACAGAGTAAATTTTCAGAGAATAGGAGGGTACTTGAGGGGGAGAAATTGGCCAGTTAAACTGATTTTTAGGACAGAAATGGTGCAGAACAGGATCCTGCAAGAGAAACCATGGCTGAAGGAATCATCAACATACAAGAGGATGTTCCTAGACTGCGACAGAACAAGAACAGGACGACAGCAGCTGAGGGAGAAGACACAGAAACGAAAGGGGCTAGGAAGAGAGACAAGGACAGAGTCTGCAGAGGACAACCAGAACCGGACAGAGCAACAAGTGCAAGCACACACAGAACCACCCTCAAAGCCCCCAGCCAAACATGCTATCCCAACACAAATCACAATCCACACTTACAGCCCCCACCCCATAATATGCTGTAGAATTCCACAGCACACTACCAGGCCCACCTCCCCCCACAGAACCCCCAGAACACAGTGTTGGAGAAGAAACTGAAGGTATAGTACACCATTGCTGATGGGATAACGAATATGTGGGAGGAGTGACACGAAATAATCAAAGAGGCATCACCGGACATCATAGCTCTCACCGAAACCAAGCTCATAGGAATGATAACAGATGTCATCTTTCCAATGGGATATCAGAGCCTGAGGAAAGACAAGGGGTACAGAGGGGGTAGAGGAGTAACACTGCTTATCAAAAACCAATGGGATTTTGACGAGCTGGAGAGAGGAGGCAGAGGAGAAGCAAAAGATTACATAATACGAACACTTCAGTCTGGAGGTCAAAAGGTGGTAACTGAAGTGGTGTATGACCCCCCACAGAACAGCAGGAGCGATGGTGGACACACTGGCTGAAGTGGCCAGAAGGGCTCATGCGAGCAGGGCACAGCTACTGATTGTGGGTGACTTCAGTCACAAAGAAATTGACTGGGAAAACTTGGAGCTACTTGGGGGCCCAGAAACGTGGAGGGCTAAGATGGTGGAGATGATACTGGAAATCCTCATGTTCCAACATATAAGGAACACAACCAGAGAGAGAGAGAAGAGGATAAACCTACAAGACTGGACCTAGTATTCACCTTAAATACTGCAGATATTGAGACATCTCATATGAAAGACCCCTTGGGGCCAGTGACCATGTGGTTCTGAGCTTCGAATAGATAGTATAGTTACAACTGGAGAGGGAAGCAGGAAGGGCAGGATGAACGAAGCTAAACTACAAGAGAGGGGACTACAGAGGCATGAAGATTTTCCTCCATGGGGTTCAGTGGGACAGAACACTGGCAGGGTAGTCAGTAAATGAGATGATGGAATATGTGACAACAATATGCAAGGAAGCTGAGGAGAGGTTTGTACCCAAGGGCAACAGAAATAACGAGAAGGCCAGGATGAGCCCTTGGTTCACACAAAGACGTAGAGAGGCCATAACCAAGTGTACTATAGAGTGGAAGAAGAATAGAAGGCAAAGGACCGAGGAGAATAAGGATAGCGTCATTGAGCCAGAAATGAATATGCACAGGTAAGAAGGGTGGCCCAACGACAATACGAAAATGACATAGCAGCGAAAGCCAAAATTTGACCCAAAGCTGTTGTACAGCTACATCAGGAGGAAAACAACAGTCAAGGACCAGGTAATCAGGCTGAGGAAGGAAGGAGGGGAGATCACAAGAAGCGACAGAGAAGTATGTGAGGAGCTCAACATGAGATTCAGTGTTCACAGAGGAGACAGAAGGGACTCTGGATAGACGGAGAGGCGGGGTACACCATCAAGTGTTGGACACAATATATACAACCGAGGAAGAAGTGAAGAGGCTACTAAGCGAGCTAGATACCTCAAAGACGACTGGACCGGATAACATCTCTTCATGGGTCCTGAGAGAGGGAGCCTCATCTATCGAAACAGGGCGACTACCTGAGGTATGGAAGATAGCAAATGTAGTCCCAATTTTTAAAGAAGGAGACAGACACGAAGCACTAAGTTACAGACCAGTGTCACTAACATGTATAGTATGCAAAGTCATGGAGAAGCTTATCAGGAGAAGAGTGGTGGAGCACTTAGAAAGGAATGAGCTTATCAACAACAACCAGCACAGTTTCAGGGACGGGAAATTCTGTGTCTCAGATCTACTGGAATTCTATGACAGGGTGACAGCAGTTAGACAAGAGAGAGAGAGGGGGGTGGGTAGATTGCATTTTCTTGAACCGTTTGGAGACTTTTGACACAGTTCCACACAAGAAATTTGTGCATAATCTGGAGGACCAGGCAGGTATAACAGGGAAGGCACTGCAGTGGATCAGGTAATACCTGTCAGGAAGACATCAGCGAGTTATAATATTTGACGAGGTGTCAGAGTGGGGGCCTGTGACGAGCGGGGTTCCACAGGGGTCAATCCTAGAAGCGGTGCTGTTTCTGGTGTATGTGAACGACATGATGGAAGGAATAGACTCAGAAGTGTCCCTGTTTGCAGATGATGTGAAGTTGATGAGAAGAATTCAATCGGATGAGGGCCAGGCAGAACTACAAAGGGATATAGACAGGCTGCAGGCCTGGTCCAGTAACTGGCTTCTGGATCTTGGGGTGAGTATAACACCGGGCACATCTCTTCAAGCGCGCATCAACCAAATAACTACTTTAGCAAATGGGCGCCTAGCAAACCTAGGAATAGCATTCCGACATCTCGGTAAGGAATAATTCAGGACCCTGTGCACCTACCTGAAGTCTACCTGGAGGGATCAATGTCCCGGCGGCCCGGTTGATTAGGGCCTGATCAACGAGGCTATTACTGCTGGCCACAAGTAGTGCAACGTACGAACCACTGCCCGACTGATCCGGTACTGACTTTAGGTATCTGCCCAGCTCCCTCTTGAAGACAACCAGGGGTCTATTGGTAATTCACCTTATGGCTGGTGGGAGGCTGCTGAACAGTCTTGGGCCCGAGCACTTATTGAGTTTTCTCATAGTGTACTGATGATGTCCCTACTTTTCATTGGGGGTATGTTGCATCGCTTACCAAGTCTTTTGCTTTCGTAAAGAGTGATTTCTGTGTTTAGATTATGGGCCTACACCCTCTAGGAGTTTCCAGGTGTAGATTGTAATGTATCTCTCTCGTCTGCACTCCAGTGAGTACAAGTCAAGTGCTTCCAGGCGTTCCCAGTAGTTAAGGTGTTTGATGGAACTTATATGTGCAATAAAGGTTCTCTGTACATTCTCTTGATCTGCAATTTCACCTGTCTTGAATGGAGATGTTAATGTACAGAAATTTTTCAGCCTAGAGAGAACAAGTGATTTAAAAAAAGCTCATTGGCTTGGCATCTCTTGTCTTGAATGTTTTCATTATCCATCCTATCATTTTCCTCGCAGTTGTGATAGTGGCACTGTTGTGATCCTTGAAGATGAGATCCTCAGACATTACCATTCCCAGGTCCTTCACATTACTTTTCCTCTCTATTATGTGATTAGAGCTTGTAGTTTACTCAGTTCTAGCTATTATTTCCTTCAGTTTCCCATAACGGAGTAGTTGGAATTTGTCTTCACTGAACATCATATTGTTCTCCGTTGCCCATTGGAAAACTTGGTTTATATCTTCCTGGAGATTTACCGTGTCCTCAATGGATGACACTCTCATGCAGTTCCTAGTATCGACTGCAAAGGATGATACGATGCTATGCTGTGTTTGATATGAGGATGAGGAACAGGATAGAGCCAAGTACTGTGTCTTGTGGAACAGAGCTCTTCACTATGGCAGCTTCCGATGTAACTCTGTTTATCACTACTTTTTGTGTTCGATTGGTTAGAAAGTTGAAGATCCATCTGCCTACTTTACCAGTTATCCCTTTAGCACGTTTTGTGTGCTGTTACACCATGATCGCACTTGTCAAAGGCTTTTGCAAAATCTGTGTATGCTACATCTGCATTCTGTTGGTTTTCCAGTGCACCCAAGGCCAAATTATAGTGGTCCGGTAGTTGCGAGAGGCAGGAGCGACCTGCTCTGAACCTGTGTTGCTCTGGATTGTGTAATTGTTGGGTGTCCAAGTGGTTGGCAATCCTGCTTCTTAGAACTCTTTCAGAGATTTTTATGATGTGGGACGTTAAAGCTATTAGTCTATAGTTCTTAGCTACTGCTTTGTTGCCACCTTTATGGAATTGGGCTATATATGTTGTTTTTAGTGACTGTGGAATCTCACCTGTGTTTATGCTCCTTGTCCATAGTATACTTCGAGCCCGTGAGAGGGGTTTCTTGCAGTTCTTAATGAACACAATGTTCCACGAGTCTGGGCCTGGGGCTGAGTGCATGGACATGTTGTCAATGGCTTTCTCAAAGTCTAGTGGACTTAGGGTTATGTCAGAAATTTGACATACACTGACAGGGTTTCGAGGCTCATTCATGAAAAAATTATTTGGATTGTCTATCTTTAGACCGATTAGTGGCTCGCTGAACACAGAGTCATATTGAGATTTCAGTATCTCACTCATTTCTTTGTTGTCATCTGTTTAGGCTTCGTCTTGTCTAAGCAGGAGCCCTATACTAGACGTGGGTTTTTCCTTGTTTTTGACATATGAAAAGAAATATTTCGAATTTCTTTCAATTTCACGAATTGCTTTTAGCTCCTTTTGTCTCTCCTGGATCCTGTGTGAGTCCTTTAACTTAAGCTCAATATTTTTTCCACTTCCCTGGTTAGCACTTCATTTCGTGTTTCAGATAATCTAGCATTCTTGAGAAGCTGAGTGTTCCTTCGCCTTCTCCTGTTGAGTGAGCGTCTCTTTCCAGTTTCTTATCATTTTTCTTAGGGGAATATGCCTTGAACACACTTCAGCTACCAGAAAGTTGATTTTTTCAAGACACTGGTTAGGGTCTATGTAATATAAGATATCTTCCCAACATGTTTCATTTAGGACATAGTTTACCTGGTCCCAGGTGATGTTCTTATTGTTGAAGTTGAATTTGGTGACGGTACCCCTCATAGCTGTATGTATTTTGCTGATCAGGACTCCTGTGCATGTAAGTCTGAACTACCATTAGATTGTGATCAGAATTAGTTGTTTTTGATATTGTTACATTTCTTACCAGGTCCTCATTATTTGTGAAAATAAGGTCAAGTGTGTTCTCCAATCTTGTTGGCTCCACTATCTGTTGACTCAGGGTGTGTTTATTGCAGAAATTCAGCTGCTCATATATGTGTGTGATTTTTCATCTGAGCTGCCTCCAGGGATTATTTCTGCTACGACATTATTTGCTACATTCTTCCATTTTGTGTGTCTTAGATTGAAGTGCTGGAAGGTATTCCGGACAGGAGTCAATTTTTGATAGTTGTTCTTTGAACTGTTGGGAAGTTGCATCCGGTGGCTTATATGCAAGCACATTGACTAAGTTTTGGTTCTGGATTTTCATTGTTAAAACTTCAACTACATCATTTGTGGTGTTCAGTATATCTGTGCAGATGAGAGACTCTTTGACATACAGACCAACCCCCCCCCCCCCTTGCTGCCTGTTTTTTCTGTCGCATCTGAAAAGGTTGTACCCAGTTATCCATATTTCATTATCAAAGTAATCTTTTGCGTGAGTCTCTGTGAAGGCTGCAAACAGTGCATTTGACTCCTCTAGAAGTCCACTGATGAAAGGTATTTTGTTGTTGGTGTATGGTTTAAGGCCTTGTATATTAGCATATATAAATGAGGTTGTGTTGCATGTTTGTTGGGGGCATTTTGTTGTTGGCATTAGAAGTTATGAGCCCGGAGGCGCCACTGGAGGCGCCACTGGAGGTGCCACTGGAGGTGCCACTGGCTGTGCCTCCAGTCCAACAAGGCTCCAAGGTGGTGAACTATTTTGGTTATTTCTTTACATTTTTCTTTCTTCAGTTTCCTATTGTAACTATTATGATTTGTTTTACGGAGTGTGTACCTCCTGGTCCCTTTTAAGTGGTATGCGGGGCAGTTGGTGTTGTAACAGTGTTTTTTTAAGGACTGAAGAATGGTACATCTCAGGGTGGAAGAATTTACAAGACGTAGAACAACACTTCTTTAGACAGTATGCAAAGGTTTGCAACAAGACTAGTCCCGGAGCTAAGGGGCATGCCCTACGAGAAGAGGTTAAGGGAAATCGACCTGACGACTCTGGAGGACAGGAGAAATGGGGGGGGGGGAATATGATAACGGCATACGAAATACTAAGAGGAATTAACAAGATGTTCCAGAGATGGAACACAGCAACAAGGGGTCAAAACTGGAAGTTGAAGGCTGAGATGAATCACAGGGATGTTGGGAAGTATTTCTTCAGTCACAGAGTTGTCAGGAAGTGGAATAGTCTGCGAAGTGATGTAGTGGAGGCAGAATTCATACATAGCTTTAAGAAGAAATATGATCAAGCTCATGGAGCAGGAAGAGTGACCTAGTAGCGACCAGTGAAGAGGCGGTGCCAGGAAGTGTGACTCAACCCCTGCAACCACAACTAGGTAAGTACAGACTCATAGTTGAGTCTACTTGGAGTTCAGTTGACAAGTCCGTAACAGACGATCACATAATAAAAGCGTGTCCTGCACTCATTGTTTTGGCCCATAATTCTTCCTCATGTATTTTTTCCTTCCATGAGTTTTTCTGTAATTTATTGAAATTGTTCTCCCTGTGACACTCTATGTATATATATATATATATATATATATATATATATATATATATATATATATATATATATATATATATATATATATATATATATATATATATATATATTTTATCCCTCTTCCCATTCACATTCTCAGTGGTACATCACTTTCTATATCTGTTTGTTTTGTCCTCATTTCGCGTATTGCCTCATGAAGTTTCCTGCGGATGACTATCCCAGTGTTATCATCACTTCCCTCTGGAGTGTAGCTCCTGGCCCCTGTCTCACCAACCCCAGGTCCAAATATTACACACATACACATGTGCAACAACTGGGTATTTATATTATGTACACGTTTCACACATGTCTAATACTTCAACTTGTCGACATTATATAGTCCATTGATGTTATGAAACCTTCAGGTCACCCCCAGGTCACCCCAGGTCACCTTCAGGTGAGTCCTTACTATGTGAGGTCTCTCAGAGGAGAGGGATTTCTTGTATAGCTAACATTCAAGTGTATATTATTGTGATTCCTTCTTTAATTTAAATGTAAATAACTTACCATACCACGGGCGGGGATAGAACCCGCGGTCAGAGAGTCTCAAAACTCCAGACCGTCGCGTTAGCCACTGGACCAGCTAGCCACAATAAGATTCGTCCAACTAGGTGTATTTCTACACCATAGGAAGGTTGTGGCTAGCTGGTCCAGCGGCTAACGCGACGGTCTGGTGTTTTGAGACTCTCTGATCGCGGGTTCTGTCCCCACCCGTGGTATGGTTTGCTTGCAATCGTGTCACTACGATTTCGTGGGTAAATAACTTAGTTTACTTCAATCCTGGTATACCTCCTTTTATTGTAAATGATTCTCACACAGTTGAGTTACTTAGCTGCTGTAACTTTTAAGGTCATATAATAAGATATTACAAGGACCACAATGGAAATAAGTCACTTTGACTTTTTTGGCGGGTTATCCTGGGTGATTTACACGTATTTTACTATGTATGATAAATTATGTATTTTTATTTATGTGTACCTGTACCTAAATAAACTTATTTATCCCTTGGATGGTGACGCATCGTAACCAGTTAATAATTAGGAACAAGAGACACTTGATGTACAGTTTAGGTCATTTATTAGAGGAAACGTTTAGCCACGAGTGACTTCTTCAGTCTAGTTAGGACTGAGAAAGTTACTCGTGGTGAAAAGTATCCTCTAATAGATACCATGAACTTTACGTGCCTTTCCACACCTTGTCGGTGTCACCATAACATTTTTCAATTAATGATTACTTGTTGACAGGAGCTGAGATTTGTGCTTTACAGTTTACTGTCTACAGTGACGTGAGTTAACATCAGCGGATGTTTCACTGGTGTTGGATGACTGTTGACTCGAGTCAGCTCTTCTGTGCCCTTGTCAATTTACTCTCCCTCGTACATTTCCTGTCCTCCAGTTTTCCTCATTTTCCCTTTGCTTTCTACGTTTATTTTACTTTATTATTTATCTGGTCAAGCCGATTTTTTTTATGCCACAGAGAATTTCCGTTTATTGGTCAGAGTATTTTTCTGGTTAGTGTTGTGCACCATGTGTGTGTGTGTGTGTGTGTTTTTTTTTATTAGTCTTTGGGTTCACAACTCTCACTATGTTTCCCTCCTTCACTTATTTATTTATTTTTTTCACTGTGGTAATTGCCTTTCTTGGTTTTTTTATTTACTTCTGGACCCAGGTGGTGCTGCTAACTCCCTCTGTCTCTGAGAAATATCACGAAAAATCCGCTAGCTGTTTTGGCTCACATATGTTCCAAGGATGTGTGTGTGTGTGTGTGTACTCACCTATTTGTGGTTGCAGGGGTCGATTCACAGCTCCTGGCCCCGCCTCTTCGCTGATTGCTACTAGGTCCTCTCTCTCCCTGCCCCATGAGCTCTATCATACCTCGCCTTAAAACTATGTATGGTTCCTGCCTCCACCACATCACTTTCTAGGCTATTCCATGGCCTGACTACTCTATGACTGAAGAAATACTTCCTAACATCCCTTTGATTCATCTGAGTCTTCAACTTCCAATTGTGACCTCTTGTGTCTGTGTCCCATCTCTGGAACATCCCGTCTTTGTCCACCTCGTCTATTCCGCGCAGTATTTTATATGTCGTTATCATGTCTCCCCTGACCCTCCTGGCCTCCAGTGTCGTCAGGCCGATTTCCCTCAACCTTTCTTCATAGGACAATCCCCGTAACTCTGGGACTAGTCTTGTTGCAAACCTTTGCACTTTCTCTAATTTCTTGACGTGCTTGACTAGGTGTGGATTCCAAACTGGTGCTGCATACTCCAGTATGGGCCTGACGTAGATGGTGTACAGAGTCTTAAACGAATCCTTACTGAGGTATCGGAACGCTATCCGTAGGTTTGCCAGGCGCCCGTATGCTGCAGCAGTTATCTGATTGATGTGCGCCTCAGGAGATATGCTCGGTGTTATACTCACCCCCAGATCTTTTTCCTTGAGTGAGGTTTGCAGTCTTTGGCCATCTAAACTATATTGTGTCTGCGGTCTTCTTTGCCCTTCCCCAATCTTCATGACTTTGCATTTGGCAGGGTTAAATTCAAGGAGCCAGTTGCTGGACCAGGCTTGTAGCCTGTCCAGATCTCTTTGTAGTCCTGCCTGATCCTCGTCCGATTCGATTCTTCTCATTAACTTCACATCGTCTGCAAACAAGGACACTTCTGAGTCTATCCCTTCCGTTATGTCGTTCACGTATACCAAGAACAGCACAGGTCCTAGGACTGACCCCTGTGGAACCCCGCTTGTCACAGGCGCCCACTCTGACACCTCGTCGCGTACCATGACTCGTTGTTGCCTCCCTGTCAGATATTCTCTGATCCAGAGCAGTGCCTTTCCTGTTATGTGTGCCTGGTCCTCTAGCTTTTGCAGTAACCTCTTGTGAGGAACTGTGTCGAAAGCCTTCTTGCAGTCCAAAAATACGCAGTCGATCCACCCCTCTCTCTCTTGTCTTACTTCTGTCACCTTGTCATAAAACTCTAGTAGGTTTGTGACACAGGATTTTCCTTCCCTGAAACCGTGCTGGTTGTCAATTATACACTTGTTTCTTTCCAGGTGCCCCACCACTCTCCTCCTGATGATCTTCTCCATGACCTTGCATACTATACACGTTAGTGATACAGGTCTGTAGTTTAGTGCCTCATGTCTGTCTCCCTTTTTAAAAATTGGGACTACATTTGCCATTTTCCATACCTCAGGGAGTTGCCCAGTTTCAAATGATGTGTTGAAGATCTTTGTTAATGGCTCACACAATATCTCTGCTCCCTCTTTAAGGACCCATGGAGAGATGTTGTCTGGTCCCACCGCCTTTGAGGTGTCAAGTTCGCATAGCAGCTTCTTCACCTCCTCCTTGGTTATATGTACCTCATCCAGCACTTGCTGGTGTGCCCCCCTGTTCTGATTTCTTGGAGTCCTACTGGTTTCCACTGTAAATACCTCTTTAAATCTTGTGTTGAGCTCCTGACATACCTCTCGGTCGTTTCTTGTGAATTCCCCATCACCCTTCCTCAGTCTGATTACCTGGTCCTTGACTGTTGTTTTCCTCCTGATGTGGCTGTACAACAGCTTCGGGTCAGTCTTTACTTTTGATGCTATGTCATTTTCATATTGTCTCTGAGCCTCCCTTCTTATCTGTGCATATTCGTTTCTGGCTCTTCGGCTGATTTCTTTATTTTCCTGAGTTCTCTGTCTTCTGTACCTTTTCCATTCTCTAGTACACCTAGTTTTTGCCTCCCTACACCTTTGGGTGAACCAAGGACTCGTTCTGTTCTTCCCATTATTTCTGTGAGTGTGTGTGTGTGTGTGTGTGTGTGTGTGTGTGTGTGTGTGTGTGTGTGTGTGTGTGTGTGTGTGTTTGTGTGTGTTGTGTGTGTGTGTGTGTGTGTGTTTGTGTGTGTGTGTGTGTGTGTGTGTGTGTGTGTGTGTGTTTGTGTGTGTGTCTGTGTGTGTGTGTGTGTGTGTGTGTGTGTGTGTGTGTGTGTGTGTGTGTGTGTGTGTGTGTGTGTGTGTGTGTGTATGTGTGTGTGTGTGTGTGTGTGTGTGTGTGTGTGTGTACTCACCTAGTACTCACCTAGTTGAGGTTACAGGGGTCGAGTCCGAGCTCCTGGCCCCGCCTCTTCACTGACTGCTACTAGGTCCTCTCTCTCCCTGCTCCATGAGCTTCATCAAACTTCGTCTTAAAACTATGTATGGTTCCTGCCTCCACTACGTCACTTTCTAGGCAACTCTTTGACTAAAGGAATACTTCCTAACATCCCTTTGACTCATCCGAGTCTTCAGCTTCCAATTGTGACCCCTTGTTTCTGTGTCCCATCTCTGGAACATCCTGTCTTTTTCCACTTTGTCAATTCCTCGCAGTATTTTATATGTCGTTATAATGTCTCCCCTGACCCTCCTGTCCTCCAGTGTCGTCAGGCCGATTTCCTTTAACCTTCTTCTTAGGACAATCACCTTAGCTCTGGAACTAGTCTTGTTGCAAACCTTTGCACTTTTCTAATTTCTTGACGTGTTTGACCAGCTGTGGATTCCAAACTGGTGCTGCATACTCCAATATGGGCCTGACATACATGGTGTACAGAGTCTTGAACGATTCCTTATTGAGGTATCGGAACGCTATTCTTAGGTTTGCCAGGCGCCCATATGCTGCAGCAGTTATCTGGTTGATGTGTGCCTCCGGAGACGTGCTCGGTATTATATTCACCCCAAGATCTTTTCCTCTGAGTGAGGTTTGCAATCTTTGCCCACCTAGACTATACTCTGTCTGCAGTCTTCTTTGCCCTTCCCCGATCTTCATGACTTTGCATTTGGTGGGGTTAAATTCAAGGAGCCAGCTGCTGGGCCAGGCTTGCAGCCTGTCCGGGTCTCTTTGTAGTCCTTCCTGATCCTCATCTGATTTAATTCTTCTCATTAACTTCACATCATCTGCAAACAGGGACACTTCTGAGTGTATCTCTTCCGTCATGTCATTCACATATACCAAAAACAGCACAGGTCTCTCTCGTGTCTTACTTCTGTTACTTGTCATAAAATTCCAGTAGATTTGTGACACGGGATTTTCCTTCCTTGAAACTGTGCTGGTTGTCGTTTATAAGCTTGTGTCTTTCTAGGTGCTCCACCACTCTCCTCCTGATAATCTCCACGACATTGCGTACTATACACGTCAGTGACACAAGTCTGTGGTTTAATGCTGCGTGTCTGTCTCCTTAAAAATTGGGACTACATTTGTTATCTTCCATACCTCAGGTAGTTGCCCAGTTTCAATGTGTTGAAGATTTTTGTTAGTGGCACGCACAACATCTTTGCTCCCTCTCTAAGGACCCACGGAGAGATGTTGTCCGGTTCCACCGCCTTTGAGGTATCAAGTTCACATGGCAGCTTCTTCACCTCCTCCTCGGTTGTGTGCATTTCATCCAACACTTGTTGGTGTACCTCCCTATTCTAACTTCCTGGAGTCCTTCCTGTCTCTACTGTAAATACTTCTTTAAATCTCATGTTTAGCTCCTCACATACTTCTTGGCCGTTTCTTGTGAACTCCCCACCATCCTTCCTCAGCCTGATTACCTGGTCCTTGACTTGTTTTCCTCCTGATGTGGCTGTACAACAGCTTTGGGTCAGATTTTGGCTTTCGCTGCTATGTCATTTTCGTATTGTCGCTGGGCCTCCCTTCTTATCTCTGCATATTCGTTTCTGGCTCTTTGGCTCGTCTCTTTATTTTCCTGGGTCCTTTGTCTTCTGTACGTTTTTCATTCTCGTGGGTCCAGCAATGGTTTTAAGTTGGAAAAATTCAGATTCAGGAAGGATATAGGAAAGCACTGGTTTGGTAATAGAGTTGTGGATGAGTGGAACAAACTCCCGAGTACAGTTACAGAGGCTAAAACGTTGTGTAGTTTCAAAAATAGGTTCGATAAATACGTGAGTGGGTGTTTGTAGGTGTGAGTTGGACCGGATTAGCTTGTGCTACTAGGTCAGTTACCGTGTTCCTTCCTTAAGTGAATGTGACCTGACCTGACTAGGTTGGGGCATTGGCTTAAGCCAATGATTATTTTTTAAATAATTTTTACATTAATTCTAAGTTATTAATTTAAATTTTACACATTTTTTGCAATGATCAATAATTTTATTACCAAATTTTATTATTAAATTTATAAGTAGAGAGAGACAACTCACCACTGAAATTACTTCTGTTCCGGTAATAATTTTTTTTCTTTTGCATTTTCACACAATTAATTTTTAATTAAGCAAATTTCAGTGAGCTTTCTTTTCTCATTCAGTGTGCCTTAAAATTTTTATATATGCGGAGTTAGTTAATCATTTATTTTTTGCGCAAATTCTTCTGTTGTGTCGTAATATTCATCACTTGCTCTTTTCATGTAATTTTCTGTAATAATGTCTCAATCACCTGCCATTAACAGTGATAATGTGATAGTGAATAACCTCAGTTAAGACAATGACAGACAAAAACCATCCCATAGACCATCCAATTATTCTTGTGAATTTCTAGTTGTTATGTCTGCCTACGATGGTAACCTCGCCACTCTCGAAGCTTGGGTCACCAACACTAGCAGTACAGCAAACGATGTTGTTGTATGGTAACGCGTCAGAAGACGCTATTTATCAGACTTGTGAGAGACAGTCTTGTCAGATTAGCCTCGCCTGGAGAAGTCAGTCAGATCATCACCAGCAGTGATTTTGATCATTTTGCTCCTTGGTCAGAATATGGAAACATGCTCCGTTCTTATTTTCCAGCGACAGCTTCTGATCCTTATTTCATTCTTAGTGAATCAGTGACTGCAACACCTTTGGCAGGTGAAGAATTAAGTAATTTTGCAACTCGTCTCTCTAAGCTGTTGTCTGTATTCGATAAGATAGTGAAAATTTCATCCTTCATACCTGAAAACGGTAAACCCGCTACTCTTCCTTTTGGTAAACTAGCAGCCTTTGGTTCTATTAAGAAATTAATGCCACCTTCCTCCTTGTATGCGTATAACACTGCTACTCCTCCGACTGTACAAATGGAACCTCTGGCAGCCGTGGTGAATGAATGCACGTACTGTTTCCGCACCGGGTACTTTCCCTTACGTTAACCCTCACTACGAGGGGCCCTAGACTGTTTAACTCCCTCCCAGCATATATAAGGGGGATTACCAATAGACCCCTGGCTGTCTTCAAGAAGACGCTGGATAGGCACCTAAAGTCAGTGCCTGACAAGCTGGGCTGTGGTTTGTACGTCAGGTTGCGTGCGGCCAACAGTAACAGCCTGGTTGATCAGGCCCTGATCCACCATGAGGAACGGTCACAGACCGGGCCACGGGGGCGTTTACCCCCGAAACCCTCTCCAGGTATACTCCAGGTATACGTTAAACAGTCATGAAATTTATTCTGCGCAACCTTTTGTTTGCGTAGCAATCCTGTAAATACCCAGTCACATCAGTCATCCAGAGCTAATGTAACGAGTATTCTCTCTGCTCATAGTGGAGAAGTAGAGTCAGCAGTCACAGCACGAGGACTTGCTACATTTGTGGAAACGGGACATTTTGCTGTAAATGGTGTGTTCAAAATAAAAACCATTGTTCGTATAATCAGATTTAATCTGTTTAAGAATAAACAGTTAATATCGTGTCCTTCTAGTAGAACCAACTCGTGTAACTTCCTTTACTGAAGTGGTTGGTCCTAGTCTGCTTGTCCGAGGTCAGATTTCCCTCAGCTTCTCCATCCAAGGTAGAGAGTTTTCTGCATCCTTTCTTGTTGCTGATTAGATTAATTTTCTTAGTGATCTTCTATTGGGCTTTGCATCGATGCGAGATCTGCATATAGTTCTTGATCCTTACGAATGACATGCCCGAATTGACTACATGATCATTCCATTCTGGGGCTACCAGCTTGGATCCCAGATCTGTTATACTGCTACGGAATATGAAGTTAGGATTAAGTCTTTACAGACTTGTGTATTCTCAAGTAACGTAACCAAGCAGTCAGGCACTGTAAATCTGTCACTCCTGTCTGGAATCCAGGCCCTACAACCTCGTGCATGCAGGATAGTGTGCAGTCGCCTCATGCGTCAGAAGAACCTCAGACAACCTTGGGTACTGAGACTATCCCTGCGGTGGCTACTCGTTCAAGTAGTAGTTCCTCCACAGGGGACGCCTTGTCGGAAGACGACTACTTGAAACAAGTCATGCCATCTCTTGCTGATGTCACAGGCCGTCTGCAGAAAGAAGTTTCTGTCGTGGCTAGTGCGCTCATTAGTGTCTGTCATTGTCCCAGTGTTAAGATGGTGATAAATGTCCTAGCTGACAGCGATTCTTGTAAGTTAAAGATTTTGTTTGTCGAGCAGTCCTTACACATTGTAAGAGAGAATAAGATCCATTTCTTCCTTGCAATACCTCTGGTCAGAGTGTCTGCCTCAGAGCGAACACCACCCTAGTTGGTCTTGTTCACTATCCGTATCCTGTTCAAGTAGAGAATGGGTTGTAACCAGACCAGTGGGTTGGTGGTATTTCAACCGGGAAGAGTCCATCCACTCCTCCGGTAGAGGAGAAAGACTTAGCTCCTACTGATTTCCCAGACGAAGTTACGAGATTCTCGCAGCTGTTGAACAAACCTCATATAACCGGTGCTTCATCAGGTGAGAAGATGGGTTTAACGAGCATATTGTCCAATCGTATTCCACTTGAACCTGGTACTAGATTTATCTATGTACCTGCGTACAGAATGCCTGATTCGCAAGTTCTGTCGCAGAAGAATTAGTCAACAAGATGCTTGATGTTAGGTAAGACACATATGCAACAGTTAGACAACTTTATTCCGAAACGTTTCGCCTACACAGTAGGCTTCTTCAGTCGAATACAGAAAGTAGGCAGGAACAGTAGAGATGTGAAGACGATGTAATCAGTCCATCACCCTTGAAGTCGTAGAATTTGAGGCTGTCAGTCCCTCAGCCTGGAGCAGTTCAGTTCCATAGTCAGGAACTATCTATGGAACTGAACTTCTCCAGGCTGAGGGACTGACAACCTCAAATTCTACGACTTCAAGGGTGATGGACTGATTACATCGTCTTCACATCTCTACTGTTCCTGCCTACTTTCTGTATTCGACTGAAGAAGCCTACTGTGTAGGCGAAACGTTTCGGAATAAAGTTGTCTAACTGTTGCATATGTGTCTTACCTAACAACTTGTCGGTATTGTATACCATTTTGATGTTCAAGATGCTTGATGACGGTGTCATCGCATATAATAATTCACCCTGGAATGCGCCCTTGATCCTAGTACCTAGAAAGGATGGTGATCGACTTTAGGACGTTGAATGCTAAAACAATAACAGATCATTTCCCACTTCCTGTACTTTGTGATCTTTTATGCCTTATCGGAGATAACAAAGTCTTGTCGATCCTAGACGTGTTACAAGGGTTTTGGCAAGTCCCTCTTCACGAGGACAGTCAAGAGCTAATCACCTTTTCTACTCCAACAGATCATTTAAAATTTTCTCAGAATACTTTCGGATTATGCTTATCTCCTATTATATTTTCGAGGCTCATGATTAACATATTTAGAGGCCTCATTGGTAACGTACTCATGGTGTACTTAGATGATGTAATCATCATGTCCGAAGACATGGAGACGCATCTCAGCTAACTTGATTTTGTGAATGGTAAGCTTGAATAAGCCAGTTTAAAATCAGAATATCTAAATGTCAGTTTTTCAGATCAGAGATAAAGTTTCTTGGTCACGTAGTCACTCCTAGAGGGGTTACGACTGACCAAAGTAAAGTAACTGCTGTAGGAAATTTTCCATCTCCAAAAACTACTGATGCTGTAAGATTCTTTGTGGGCTTTGCAGGTTTTTATAGATATTTTATTGCCAATTTCTCTGTTGCAGCTCCTCTAACTGAGTTACTTAAGAAAGATGCTCCTTTCGCTTGGACTGTCCGTCAAGAAAGAGCATTCCAAACTTGAACGAGTTTACACATTAACAGAACAAGAAGCGTTAGCAATAGTCTGGTCTTTAAAACACTTCCAAGCTGTTATATACCAATATCCCATTCACGCCTTGACAGATCATGCTCCACTGATTCCTCTATTCCAGAATAAACAACCAACTGGAAGATTAGCCAGATGGTCCTTGACTATTCAAGAGTTCAAACCAACCTTGGAACACTTACCAGGCAAATCAAAAGTAGTCACAGATGCTTTATCTTGCCACATTACATGGTAGTAACAGATCCTTCTTTCAGTGCAGAAGATGTAAAAAATGCCCAAAGAACAGATCCTATTTGGTCTGGTGTGATTCCGTTTCTTTTTCAGGAAGATCGAACCTACTCTGTGAAATCACCAGCACCTATCAATGATTTTGTTGTGAACCAAGAGTTACTGTATCACAGCCGATCTGGGTACTCCTAGCAGAAGAGTACATCAGTTAGTAATTTCGAAGTCACTAACTAGCTAGCTCACGATGTACCAGGTGTTGCACTCACTGGTATGTATCATTCTGTAAAGCAAGCCAGACTGAAATACTTTTGGCCTCGCAAGGCAACCAATATTTCTGAATATGTTATGAAATGTAGTGCTTGCATGCAGCACAAAGGAAATGTTAGTGGACTAAATCCAATCCAAGTGTATTCCACTACTAGCGAGCCTTGGGAAGGGGAAGCGCTAGATTTGTTAACTAATTTCCAGTGTTCCCGCCAGGGCAACAACTATCTTTGTGTAGTGGTAAACCATTTCACCAGATACTGTGAGTTAGTTCATATAGCAATTAAGATTGCCGAGACAGTAGCTAAAGAGTTTAAGGAACGCATAATCTGCAGGCATACTACTCTTAAGACGTCTCTTTTAACAGATAATGAAGGTGAATTCTGCAATGAGATTCTTGAAGAGTTGTGTACTTTGTGTAAGATCTCTAAGTCAGCCATTGTCCGTCACCATCCTGGCAGCAATGGTTGAGCGGAGAGAACCAACAAGAAAGTGCTCGATGTTTTGAGAGCAACTATTAATTCCAATAGTGTAGCCTGGGACGATGTTATACCTGATGTACAGTGTGCTATAAATTCTGCTTACAAAGCCTCTATAGGGATACCCTTCATTATGCATTATATGGTGTACATAAGCATTTACCGTATAAGTTGTTATATTCCACTCCAAAACCGAATTATAATACAGGTGATTTTGTAGTGACTCAAAGTGTCTTCAGAAGAATCCGAGAAACACTTCATAAATCAATGGCAAAATTTACAAGAGTCACTAACACTCGAGCAAATCCAACCAAAATTAAAATAAGCTGGAGAGTTAATTAATTAATTCCTATAAAACATCCGCAATGCCAAAGCTCGACCAAAAGTTTGTTGGTTCCTACCAAGTAGTTGAGCGTGTGAATGGTAACATAAAGTTATAGAAATTAGTACTGGTCAATATAAGGACTCGCATTTAGATCATATTCAGTTAGTATGTGATGATGAGATTCCTGGCACCCAGACGAGTGAGCCAAACTCTGACAATCCTCCTGACCCAGTACCATCTACCTCTAACATCCTGACTGATGTACAGCCTAACTGTCGTTATTCTCTACTTACACAACAAGTGATGAGGAATCCTTAAGTTTCAGTTGCTAAAGTTAATGCTGATCCTCCGCAGTCATGGTACGTGTCAGCTGTTGCCACAGAATTTGACCTCCTAGAGAAGATGACCACTCTGCATATGTAAATCTCACCCTAGCAGAGTTGGGGATAAATAACTTGTATAGATGATTAGTATAGATGATTAGTATAGATGATTAGTATAGTCCAATGAGTACTCAACTGTGTGTGACAAGCCTTACAGTAATTCACTTTAGCTGTGGATAATTTTTATTTTAAAGTGTTCATGTCTCCGAATTCTAAGATTTAATAGTAGAAATCTCATGTGCACCGTGCTTGTCTTCTCTCTTAAACACCTTTTTCATGGTAAATAAGTGTCCTCAGAATACATAGAACCCACGAATAAAGTTTGATCAATCTCATTTGTCGACATGTAATCTCATTAATTTCTGTGATTCACCATGATTTGTAATGCATTATGTTCAAACATGTCCTATGTTTGTTGTGTACAACGTTTTCTTTGCATTGTATACGTTAGCATCCCCAAGCTGTCAACAGACAATACCTGGGTAGTATACATAATTCCTAATATATTTATAGCAAGGCTTCCAGGCCATGCTGATGTTACGTGACTCCTCCACGTAGGCTAGCTCACACATGCCTCTCACTTAGCACTTCAGGCATAGAGGCAGAAGGACGGGCTGGACTCTTTCCACGATTACCGAGTATACTCTTCCCTACAACCATCACTCCATCTCGAACCTTCAACCCAACAGAAGCATCATCTTCCAGCTGTTCTCTCAGTCCCATTTTCTTAATTGTGTGTCTCTGAGTATTTTGTACTTCATAATCATGTCTTCTTTGGTTCTTTTCTTATCTAATGTTGTAAAATTTACTTCCTTTTATTTTTTCTTCGTGTATCATTCCACCACTTAGCTCTGGAGCTAGACTCGTATGTTTTTTAATTTATTTTTAGAAAATGTTTGCTGAGGTGAGGGCTCTGTGCTGGTGCTGCATACTCTGTGACAGGCCTGATAAGCTTCACTGACTAGTTTCCAGACGGATATACGTTGCCGAGGTTATTGAGCTATTACGCTCCTTCGGTGATATATGTCTGGTGGAATGGAGAACTTACCCACCGATCTTGTACCTTCCTTAAGACTTCTAGGCTCCAGTCGGTATTCCGTATCCAGTTTCTTCCCCCTCTCTCTCTCCTTCCTCGATTTGCTTTATTTATTTATTCTTGTAAATATATCTCGGTCGCAAACACCGCTAAGTTACCGGGTTTTTTTCTTCTCTGGCTGTTGACAATATTATTACCGTAGTGTGAGTCGTGTGTTGTACCAGGGAAGACTGAAGTCCCTGTAGGTCCCTGGCACTTCTGTTTAATAATGATATACACTCCGACAAGCTGATGAGTATGACATATGTGCAATACTGCGAATCTTTATTGACGAAGGTTTCGCCTGCTCAGGAGGTTATTTGCATAATAATAATAATAATAATAATAATAATAACAATCATCATAATAATAATAATAATAATAATAATAATAATAATAATAATAATAATAATAATAATAAGAGTAATAATAATTATTATTATTATTATTATTATTATTATTATTATTACTATTATTATTATTATTATTATTATTATTATTATTATTATTATTATTATTATTATAGCAACAACAACAACTGGATGTATCTGTGTCACTGTGTGATCCAAGAAGGGCGTCCCACTACTGCACAACCTCACCAATGAAAGCGTTGAAGATCTGAAGCCAATCTGAAGAGACATTCACAAGTCATCACATGGAAACTAATATTCCTAATTTCTTCAATAAAAATGGACAAATTAGGACAAAGTCAGACCGAAACTAAATGAAACTTAGCCACGAAGAAACTTTTCTGTTTTATCTTAGAAAGTCCTCATTTTCTGTTTTATGGGACCAATAGTCCGAGAGAGAAAACTTTTTTATTATTTTCTTATTGAACTGTAAAATGATTGAGAAACGCCTTGATGATTTCAGCAATATATTCCTTATGATGTCTAAGACGAATAAACTTCTTGGCTCAACGCTGTGAAAGAAAACTTGTTTCATGTTTTTGTAGCCTGACCGGGAATGTCTCCGGAGTTTCTGTATATGAGGAATTGAAGGAAGACACTCTGGTAAGAAGAGAGGCTGGGGGGACGGTGCCTTGGCCCGTCGTTATAATTGCTATAAGCATACCACGGCACGGGTGGGGTTAGAACCCATAGCAAGTGAGTCGTAAAACTCCAGGCCAGTGCGTAAGCCACTGGGCCAGGTTAACATGATAACATGGGCCCCATAATGGGCCCCATGTTAACCTCCCTATGGTGTATAAATATACCTAGTTGGATGAATCTTATTATAGCCAGCTGGTCTAGTGGCTTACGCACTGGCCTGGAGTTTTATGACTCACTTGTCGTGGGTTCTAACCCCCACCCTTACTGTGCTTTGCTTGCAATCTTGTTATTACGATTTCGTGAGTCATTGTTAGCATTTTTTATTTGGGTTGGATTTAGGGGTGAGAAAGATTGTGGAGCTTATGGGGAGAGGAGACTCATCAACCCTCTCCTTACGTCCCTTTGGCGCCACCACTGATCTTGACCTTTAGATAACCTTTACCCCACAAAAGAGACAACGAACGGTGCTAGCGCATCACGCTAACACCTTAAACTTCGACAGCAAAGAAAGAGACCATCGTACAGTATGCGGAAAATCATTTCTTCGCAAGAAATCACTGTGAAAAAAAAGAACAGGAGACAAAATGGAAATGCATAAAATGGAGAACGTGAGCGAGAGAGAAGAGGTGGGAGTCAAATCTTTTAATAGATAGAATAGAAGACCCACCGATGAAATGGCTGGGTCGTGTCGAGTGGATGGTCCTCAAAAGCGAATCCAGCTGAATTGTTGAAACCCAGATACCAAAGGAAGAAGAACGGCAGGAAAAAGCCAGGAAATGAAGTGGGTGTAGCAAAGGCCAGCCAGAGAACTATTTGTGTTCTCTGGAAGAGAACTATTTGTGTCCTTCAGTGGAAGGCCTCGGCCAGATGACCAAATCTCCACTGAGAATAAATAGCCTGTATTTCTGAGATGAAATCTGCAACGTTTCGGTTCTTCCTGAACCAGTAGCTAGTCTTTGATAATGGTCCAAGACGGATCAAAACGTAGTCTAAAGTTTCCTTCTCCGAAGTGTGGGTTCGTCCGGCTGAGAGGGTCGTCACGTGACTCAGAGCAACGTCATAATGCTCTCATTAAAACTGACGAAGGAAATACCTTCGTGAGGGTCTGACGGGTAACGAAATTTTGTGTAGAAAAAAATAAACAAATTGAGGAAACACAAGGAAGAAGAGGAAGAAATGAGAGAATAAACTGAAGACACACAGGAAAGAAAAGGAAGAAATTAGAGAATAAATTGAAGACACAGTAAAGAAGAGGAAGAAATGAAAGAATAAACTAAAGACACACAGGAAACAAGCTGAAAGTACCAATGTTTCACCTTAATTTCTGTTTTCATAGTACCCGCGTTAATACCCAAAATATTTATCTGTATTACTGCTATTTTGTCCCAGGATATTACTCAATACTACACAATAATACTTATAATATTGTTCAATAATATTCACATAATACCACGATATTACTCAAAATCCTTCACGATTTTAATCTACATCATTTCACGATATTACTGGCAATATTTTTTCAATATTTTTCGTAATGTTTTCCGCATGTGCAGGTCTGACACAAGCTTCTCTTCCCACGCAGGTAACCTGGGCGACGCTGCTGACACCTCTGACACGCGTAAGTTAATTGACTTCATTATTAATCAGCCTAACATATTAATCTCTGTGTTGTGTCAATAAGCAGTCTCTCCTCTCCTAAGTTCCCCATGAGACCGATGAATAACGCTAACCTTTATGAATAATTAAAGTGTAATGAACACTTATCAATGCTCTTAAATAACCTCCCTTCTGGGATCCTCTTCAGAGGATCCCAGAAGGGGGGTCGGAATATACAGTTCAATCAGCATAATGAGTTTCTGTCTTCATGTGGGTTATTGTTGAGCACAAATCTTCATAATAAATAAGATAAATGATAGGAATCATAGAGTGCCTGGGAAGGGGAGGTAATCGCGATTGACCGTTGATCGTCTTGGTCACTGTTTGTCCCATAATGGAACCTGTTAGCTTCATGTTACAAATTTTGTATTATAGATTCTGAAGTGGTCGCTCATTGAAGAAAACACACAAATGCCAAGCCAGAGTCTGTTGTCACGACGTTTCGTTCTGTGCAGAGTCTACATGTGCATTTATTTGGAGACATTCTCAAACTGGCAGTTAAAAATACGGAACAAGCTGCACAGAAGGAGATATAGCAGCTCAAGGCCTCTCGCAGCGTCACTAGAGCTTCGCAATGACCTTTGTAATACAAGGAAATTAAAGAATGGAATGGGAAATTTCGAAGTTAACCCAGTGCGAAGCGACAGCAGCCGTGTCCAGCACCAGCAAGAAAGATCCCAGGCACAGTGTGTGAGCACCACCCAGTCCGGGTTGAGCACCACCCAGTCCGGGTTGAGCACCACCCAGTCCGGGTTGAGCACCACCCAGTCCAGGTTGAGCACCACCCAGTCCGGGTTGAGCACCACCCAGTCCGGGTTGAGCACCACCCAGTCCGGGTTCAGCACCACCCTGTCCGGGTTGAGCACCACCCAGTCCGGGTTGAGCACCACCCAGTCCGGGTTGAGCACCACCCAGTCCAGGTTGAGCACCACCCAGTCCAGGTTGAGCACCACCCAGTCCGGGTTGAGCACCACCCAGTCCGGGTTGAGCACCACCCAGTCCGGGTTCAGCACCACCCAGTCCGGGGTCAGCACCACTCAGTCCGGGTCGAGCATCAACCAGTCCGGGTTGAGCACCACCCAGTCCGGGTTGAGCACCACCCAGTCAGGGTTGAGCACCACCCAGGCCGGGTTGAGCACCACCCAGTCCGGGTTGAGCACCACCCAGTCCGGGTTGAGCACCACCCAGTCCGGGTTGAGCACCACCCAGTCTGGGTTGAGCACCACCCAGTCTGGGTTAAGCACCACCCAGTCTGGGTTGAGCACTACCTAGTCCGGATTGAGCACTACCCTCTCTGGGTTAAGCACTACCCTCTCTGGGTTAAGCACTACCTAGTCCGGGGTTGAGCACCATTCAGTCCGGGTTGAGCACTACCCTCTCTGGGTTGAGCACTACCTAGTCTGGGGTTGAGCACCACTCAGTCCAGGTTGAGCACTACCCAGTCTGGGTTGAGCACCACCCAGTCTGGGTTGAGCACCACTCAGTCCAGGTTGAGCACTACCCAGTCTGGGTTGAGCACCACCAAGTCTGGGTTGAGCACCACTCAGTCCAGGTTGAGCACTACCCTGTCTGGGTTGAGCACCACCCAGTCTGGGTTGAGCACCACTCAGTCCAGGTTGAGCACTACCCAGTCTGGGTTGAGCACCACCCAGTCTGGGTTGAGCACCACTCAGTCCAGGTTGAGCACTACCCAGTCTGGGTTGAGCACCACCCAGTCTGGGTTGAGCACCACTCAGCCCAGGTTGAGCACTACCCAGTCTGGGTTGAGCACCACCCAGTCTGGGTTGAGCACCACTCAGCCCAGGTTGAGCACCACCCAGTCTGGGTTGAGCACCACTCAGTCCAGGTTGAGCACTACCCAGTCTGGGTTGAGCACCACCCAGTCTGGGTTGAGCACCACTCAGCCCAGGTTGAGCACCACTCAGCCCAGGTTGAGCACCACCCAGTCTGGGTTGAGCACCACTCAGCCCAGGTTGAGCACCACCCAGTCTGGGTTGAGCACCGAGACGACAGTTGTTAAGATAAGCTTTAAGGTATAAATGATAAATAAAAATGACCTCACACGCCACACTGAGAGTGACCTCACACGCCACACTGAGAGTGACCTCACACGCCACACTGAGAGTGACCTCACACACCACACTGAGAGTGACCTCACACGCCACACTGAGAGTGAGCTCACACGCCACACTGAGAGTGACCTCACACGCCACACTGAGAGTGACCTCACACGCCACACTGAGAGTGACCCCACACGCCACACTGAGAGTGACCTCACACGCCACACTGAGAGTGACCTCACACGCCACACTGAGAGTGACCTCACACACCACACTGAGAGTGACCTCACACGCCACACT
This sequence comes from Cherax quadricarinatus, assembly GCF_038502225.1. Lineage (NCBI taxonomy): Eukaryota > Metazoa > Arthropoda > Malacostraca > Decapoda > Parastacidae > Cherax > Cherax quadricarinatus. The sequence continues at coordinate 26,626,478 of NC_091308.1, forward strand.
GAGAGTGAGCTCACACGCCACACTGAGAGTGACCTCACACGCCACACTGAGAGTGACCTCACACGCCACACTGAGAGTGAGCTCACACGCCACACTGAGAGTGACCTCACACGCCACACTGAGAGTGACCCCACACGCCACACTGAGAGTGACCTCACACGCCACACTGAGAGTGACCTCACACACCACACTGAGAGTGACCTCACACGCCACACTGAGAGTGAGCTCACACGCCACACTGAGAGTGACCTCACACGCCACACTGAGAGTGACCCCACACGCCACACTGAGAGTGACCTCACACGCCACACTGAGAGTGACCTCACACGCCACACTGAGAGTGACCTCACACTCCACACTGAGAGTGACCTCACACGCCAACTGAGAGTGAGCTCACACGCCACACTGAGAGTGACCTCACACGCCACACTGAGAGTGACCTCACACGCCACACTGAGAGTGACCTCACACACCACACTGAGAGTGACCTCACACGCCACACTGAGAGTGACCTCACACGCCACACTGAGAGTGACCTCACACGCCACACTGAGAGTGACCTCACACGCAACACTGAGAGTGACCTCACACGCCACACTGAGAGTGACCTCACACACCACACTGAGAGTGACCTCACACGCCACACTGAGAGTGACCTCACACACCACACTGAGAGTGACCTCACACGCCACACTGAGAGTGACCTCACACGCCACACTGAGAGTGACCTCACACGCCACACTGAGAGTGACCTCACACACCACACTGAGAGTGACCTCACACGCCACACTGAGAGTGACCTCACACGCCACACTGAGAGTGACCTCACACGCAACACTGAGAGTGACCTCACACGCCACACTGAGAGTGACCTCACACACCACACTGAGAGTGACCTCACACGCCACACTGAGAGTGACCTCACACGCCACACTGAGAGTGACCTCACACACCACACTGAGAGTGACCTCACACACCACACTGAGAGTGACCTCACACACCACACTGAGAGTGACCTCACACGCCACACTGAGAGTGACCTGACACGCCACACTGAGAGTGACCTCACACGCCACACTGAGAGTGACCTCACACGCCACACTGAGAGTGACCTCACACGCCACACTGAGAGTGACCTCACACGCCACACTGAGAGTGACCTCACACGCCACACTGAGAGTGACCTCACACGCCACACTGAGAGTGACCTCACACGCCACACTGAGAGTGACCTCACACGCCTAACTGAGAGTGACCTCACACGCCACACTGAGAGTGACCTCACACGCCACACTGAGAGTGACCTCACACGCCAAACTGAGAGTGACCTCACACGCCACACTGAGAGTGACCTCACACACCACACTGAGAATGACCTCACACGCCACACTGAGAGTGACCTCACACGCCACACTGAGAGTGAGCTCACACACCACACTGAGAGTGACCTCACACACCACACTGAGAGTGACCTCACATGCCACACTGAGAGTGACCTCACACGCCACACTGAGAGTGACCTCACACACCACACTGAGAGTGACCTCACACACCACACTGAGAGTGACCTCACTCACCACACTGAGAGTGACCTCACACGCCACACTGAGAGTGACCTCACACGCCACACTGAGAGTGACAACGCACGAAACACTGAGAGTGAGCTCACACACCACACTGAGAGTGACCTCACACGCCACACTGAGAGTGAGCTCACACGCCACACTGAGAGTGAGCTCACACGCCACACTGAGAGTGACCTCTCACGCCACACTGAGAGTGAGCTCACACGCCACACTGAGAGTGACCTCACACGCCACACTGAGAGTGACCTCACACGCCACACTGAGAGTGACCTCACACGCCACACTGAGAGTGAGCTCACACGCCACACTGAGAGTGAGATCACACGCCACACTGAGAGTAAGATCACACGCCACACTGAGAGTAAGATCACACGCCACACTGAGAGTGAGCTCACACGCCACACTGAGAGTGACCTCACACGCCACACTGAGAGTGACCTCACACACCACACTGAGAGTGACCTCACACGCCACACTGAGAGTGACCTCACACGCCACACTGAGAGTGAGCTCACACGCCACACTGAGAGTGAGATCACACGCCACACTGAGAGTAAGATCACACGCCACACTGAGAGTAAGATCACACGCCACACTGAGAGTGAGCTCACATGCCACACTGAGAGTGACCTCACACGCCACACTGAGAGTGACCTCACACACCACACTGAGAGTGACCTCACACACCACACTGAGAGTGACCTCACTCACCACACTGAGAGTGACCTCACACGCCACACTGAGAGTGACCTCACACGCCACACTGAGAGTGACAACGCACGAAACACTGAGAGTGAGCTCACACACCACACTGAGAGTGACCTCACACGCCACACTGAGAGTGAGCTCACACGCCACACTGAGAGTGAGCTCACACGCCACACTGAGAGTGACCTCTCACGCCACACTGAGAGTGAGCTCACACGCCACACTGAGAGTGACCTCACACGCCACACTGAGAGTGACCTCACACGCCACACTGAGAGTGACCTCACACGCCACACTGAGAGTGAGCTCACACGCCACACTGAGAGTGAGATCACACGCCACACTGAGAGTAAGATCACACGCCACACTGAGAGTAAGATCACACGCCACACTGAGAGTGAGCTCACACGCCACACTGAGAGTGACCTCACACGCCACACTGAGAGTGACCTCACACACCACACTGAGAGTGACCTCACACGCCACACTGAGAGTGACCTCACACGCCACACTGAGAGTGAGCTCACACGCCACACTGAGAGTGAGATCACACGCCACACTGAGAGTAAGATCACACGCCACACTGAGAGTGAGCTCACACGCCACACTGAGAGTGACCTCACACGCCACACTGAGAGTGACCTCACACGCCACACTGAGAGTGAGCTCACACGCCACACTGAGAGTGAGATCACACGCCACACTGAGAGTAAGATCACACGCCACACTGAGAGTAAGATCACACGCCACACTGAGAGTGAGCTCACACGCCACACTGAGAGTGACCTCACACGCCACACTGAGAGTGAGCTCACACGCCACACTGAGAGTGACCTCACACGCCACACTGAGAGTGAGCTCACACGCCACACTGAGAGTGAGATCACACGCCACACTGAGAGTAAGATCACACGCCACACTGAGAGTAAGATCACACGCCACACTGAGAGTGAGCTCACACGCCACACTGAGAGTGACCTCACACGCCACACTAAGAGTGAGCTCACACGCCACACTGAGAGTGAGATCACACGCCACACTGAGAGTGAGATCACACACCACACTGAGATTACCAACATTCACTCTGGAATAACAGAGTGAATGTTGTGACATTAATATCCCAAACTCTTACAACCGAGGCTCAGTACTAACAACAACTCCGCCTCCCGGTTGGTTGTAAGGAAATTCCTGGTGCTCATACGGACGTTTAAAATGCTTTTTAAACCTAAAAAATGCGTTGTCATGGAAACTCCACTGATCAATGTAATAAATGTAATCCAGTTCCTTAAATCTTATACTGGATGCTGCACAGGAAGATTTAACGAGTTGAAAGACTTAAAGGATTTAATAATAGAATTATTCATGCAGACATGCAGAGAACGAGCGATAAAGATGCAAAAATAACCACAGGAGGAACTGAATGATAGTTCTAAGTTGAAATCAACACATCACCTGGAAATGTTGCAGAAACAGAGTAGGAAATCCAGGCAGATTAGTTCAGGTGAACAAGAGGTTCCCTGTGAAGTAGTGTATACTTGTCCACACACCAGCAATACAACACCTTCAATGCAATAGACCAGCAATTACAACACCTTCACACTGGTAATACATCATCTTCGGATTGTTAATACAGAACTCTCAGTACAACCATCAAGATATACAATGTCAAATTCCTGCTCTACCAAACTTTATAAAAATAGAGATTCTGTTTTTTTTTTTTTGGACTGTGTAAGCTCCTCCAACCCTTGCTAGGAGGAACTACCCCTAGCACTGCTCCTTTCAACCTCAGATTTTTATGCTCTCTTAGTCATCCTATTTTGCTCCGTCTTCTCTAAATGTCCTATCCACCTCAACAATCCCTCCTCCTCCCTCTGAAAAACGCTCTTAGTAAATTCACCTTCTAATCTCCAAGTTCTGAATTCTTCTCATAACATTCATAACACACGCTGCCTTTAGCACTTCATCTCTACTGCCTTCAGTCTCCTCCTAGCTGCAGCGTTTAAAACCCATGCTTCACATCCACATAATCACCCATCATTGTTTCCCCGTCGCTTCTGTGGGTCACCTCACCTTTCATAGACCCATCTTCCTACGTCCATTCCTGCTCTTGCGAATTCCTTGCATTGTTAAAATCTCTAGTAAGGCTGATGCATGCAGGGGATGAGATGAAAAACTGTAAACCTTCTCCCTGAAAGCTGGCTGCCTTGGATCAACGTGTAGCGCAAGCTACACGCCAAGGTATTGTTCAGTGTGGGTAGATTGGTATAGCACTGCGGACCTTGTTCTAAGGTTCGTAGGTTCGAGTCTCCTTCAGCCAGAGATCAGTGTTTGTGTATATTTCGCATGCTCTCGCGAATTCCTTGCTTTGTTAAAATCTCTAGTAAGGCTGATGCAGGGCATGAGATGAATATATATATATATATATATATATATATATCTATATATATATATATATATATATATATATATATATATATCGTGCCGTATAGGTATAACTGGTCAATTAGCAAGAACTCATTTAAAATTAAGTCCTTTCCAAAAGTTTTTCCTATACGTTCAAAGATATATATTTTTTCTTTTATGTTAATGTAAAAATAATTTTTGTACCAAAAGAATCTTAGAAAACTTACCTAACCTTATTATAACAAGCGCAGTTTTTTTGAGTCTAATCCAACAAATATATTTTTGATAAGTTTACAATAATTTATTAATAAACAACCACAATAAAATCTATATTTTTCGATAGGCTCAGAATGATTTTTGCTGAATTATTGCATACACAAATTTTCGCCTCCCTTATTCGGAAAGAAGAGTGTTGCGAAAATTTATGTATGCAATAATTTTGCAAAAATTGTTCTGAACCTAACAAAAAAATTATTTCATTGTGTTTGTTTATAATTAAATTATTGTAAATTTATCTAAAATGCATTTAGTTGGAATAGGTTAAATTAAATTGCGCTTGTTATAATAAGGTTAGGAAAGTTTTCTTAGGTTCTTTTGGTACAAAATTATAAAGTTTTACATTAACATAAATGAAATATATATATATATATATTTATATATATATATATATATATATATATATATATATATATATATATATATATATATATATATATATATATATATATATATATATATTTAAACGTAGTAGAGCACTGCGTACCTTGTTCCAAGGTTCGTAGGTTCGAGTCTCCTTCTACCTGAGATTAGTGTTCGTGAATATTTCGCCTGTTGTGCGATTTCTAAAATTATATATACATATATGCAAACAATCGCTGACAGGCGATCTTAACTATACAAGATGAGCCACAGGATGGGGGGGGGGTGGAAATCTGTAGCTCTAAAGATTTGTAACAAGGTACGCATTGCTTTAACCACGGTACCACACTGGACCAATATCTTGGCGTTCAGCTAACGCTAGACGTTTTGAGCCAAGGCAGCCAGCATTCAGCCAGCATACATACGTACATACATACATACATATATACATACACACACACATAGGGAGACATGATAACCACGTACAAAATACTGCGTGGAATAGATAAGGTAGACAGAGACAGGTTGCTCTAGAGATGGGACACAGAAACAAGGGGTCACAATTGGAAGCTGAAGACTCAGACGAGTCAGAGGGATGTTAGAAAGTATTTCTTCAGTCATTGAGTCGTCAGGAAGTGGAATAGTCTAACAAGAGATGTAGTGGAGGCAGGAACAATACATAGCTTTAAGACGAGGTATGACAAAGCTCTGGAAGCAGAGAGAGAGGACCTAGTAGCGAACAGTGAAGAGACGGGGCCAGGAGCTAAGTCTCGACCCCTGCAACCACAATTAAGTGAGTACAATTAGGTGAGTGCATTAATACGTACATACATACATGCATACATACATACATACATACATACATACATACATACATACGTACGTACATGCACAAACACACACATACAGGCTGCAGACCTGGTTCAGCAATTGGCTCCTGGAGTTCAACCCCACCAAGTGCAAAGTCATGAAGATTGGGAAGGGCTAAGAAGACCGCAGAAGGAATACAGTCTAGGGGGCCAGAGACTACAAACCTCACTCAAGGAAAAAGATCTTGGGGTGAGTATAACACCAGGTATATCTCCTGAAGCGCACATCAACCAAATAACTGCTGCAGCATATGGGCGCCTAGCAAACCTCAGAACAGCATTCCGATATCTTAATAAGGAATCGTTCAGGACCCTGTACACCGTGTACGTTAGGCCCATATTGGAGTATGCGGCACCAGTTTGGAACCCACACCTAGCCAAGCATGTAAAGAAACTAGAGAAAGTGCAAAGGTTTGCAACAAGACTAGTCCCAGAGCTAAGAGGTATGTCCTACGAGGAGAGGTTCAGGGAAATCAACCTGAGGACACTGGAGGACAGGAGAGAAAGGGGGAACATGATAACGACATACAAAATACTGAGAGGAATTGACAAGGTGGACAAAGACAGGATGCTCCAGAGATTGGGCACAGCAACAAGGGGACACAGTTGGAAGTTGAAGACACAGATGAATCACAGGAAGTTAGGAAGTATTTCTTCAGCCACAGTGTAGTCAGGAAGTGGAATAGTTTGGGAAGCGATGTAGTGGAGGCAGGATCCATACATAGCTTTAAGCAGGGGTATGATAAAGCTCACGGTTCAGGGAGAGTGACCTAGTAGCGACCAGTGAAGAGGCGGGGCCAGGAGCTTGGATCCGACCCCTGCAACCTCAACTAGGTGAGTATAACTAGGTGAGTACATACAAACATACATGCATACATACACACATACATACATACATACATACAAGCATACATACATACATACATACATACATACATACATACATACATACATACATACATACATACATGCATACATGCATACATACATACATACATATATACATGCATACATACATATATATACATACATACATACATACATACATATATACATACATGCATATAACGAATATTATAATACCAGCAATAATAATAATAATAATAATAATAATAATAATAATAATAATAATAATAATAATAATAATAATAACAATAATAATAAATGCGGAACACAGTCAGGCGGATAATATAAAAGGTAAATACGTCTGTCAGAATTCGATGTTAATTGAATTTAGGCCTATTAGACGTGATTCGCTTAATTCAATAGGCGAGGCAGTGCTTATGTCCTTGCTGATGAGTGGAAATTAAATATATATATATATATATATATATATATATATATATATATATATATATATATATATATATATATATATATATATATATATATATATATATATATATATATATTTAACAAGTCGGCCGTCTCCCACCGAGGCAGGGTGACCCAAAAAAGAAAGAAAATACCCAAAAAGAAAATACTTTCATCATCATTCAGCACTTTTACCTCACTCACACATAATCACTGTTTTTGCAGAGGTGCTCACAACACAATAGTTTAGAAGCATATACGTATAAAGATGTACAACATATCCTTCCAAACTGCCAATATCCCGAAACCCCTCCTTTAGAGTGCAGGCATTGTACTTCCCATTTCCAGGACTCAAGTCCGGCTATATAAAAATAACCGGTTTCCCTGAATCCCTTCACTAAATATTACCCTGCTCGCACTCCAACAGATCGTCAGGTCCCAAATACCATTCGTCTCCATTCACTCCTATCTAACACGCTCACACACGCTTGCTGGAATTCCAAGCCCCTCGCCCACAAAACCTCCTTTACCCCCTCCCTCCAACCTTTTCGACGCCGACCCGTCCCCCCCCTTCCTTACCCTACAGATTTATACGCTCTCCATGTCATTCTACTTTGATCCATTCTCTCTAAATGACCAAACCAACTCAACAACCCCTCTTCAGCTCTCTGACTAATACTTTTATTAACTCCACACCTTCTCCTAATTTCCATACTCCAAATTTTCTGCATAATATTTACACCACACATTGCCCTTAGACAGGATATCTCCACTGCCTCCAACCGCCTCCTCGCTGCTGCACTCACAACCCAAGCTTCACACCTATATAAGAGTGTTGGTACTACTATACTTTCATACATTCCCTTCTTTGCCTCCATAGATAACGTTTTTTGTCTCCACATATACCTCAACGCACCTCTCACCTTTTTTTCCTTCATCAATTCTATGATTAACCTCATCCTTCATAAATCCATCCGCCGACACATCAACTCCCAAGTATCTGAAAACATTCACTTCTTTCATACTCCTCCTCCCCAATTTGATATCCAGTTTTTCTTTATCTAAATCATTTGATACCTTCATCACCTTACTCTTTTCTATGTTCACTTTCAACTTTCTACCTTTACACACACTCCCAAACTCATCCACTAACCTTTTCAATTTTTCTTAAGAATCTCCCATGAGCACAGTATCATCAGCAAAAAGCAACTGTGTCAATTCCCATTTTGTATTTGATTCCCCATAATTTAATCCCACCCCTCTCCCGAACACCCTAGCATTTACTTCTTTTACAACCCCATCTATAAATATATAAAATAACCATGGTGACATTACACATTCCTGTCTAAGACCTACTTTTACTGGGAAGTAGTCTGCCTCTCTTCTACACACCCTAACCTGAGCCTCGCTATCCTCATAAAAACTCTTTACAACATTTAGTAACTTACCACCTATTCCATATACTTGCAACATCTGCCACATTGCTCCCCTATCCACTCTATTATATGCCTTTCTAAATCCATAAATGCAATAAAAACTTCCGTACCTTTATCTAAATACTGTTCACATATATGCCTCAATGTAAACACTTGATCTACACATCCCCTACCCTCTCTGAAACCTCCTTGCTCATCCGCAATCCTACATTCTGTCTTACCTCTAATTCTTTCAATTATAACCCTACCGTACACTTTTCCTGGCATACTCAGTAAACTTATTCCTCTATAATTTTTACAATCTCTTTTGTCCCCCTTCCCTTTATATTAAGGGACTATACATGCTCTCTGCCAATCCCTAGGTACCTTCCCCTCTTTCATACATTTATTAAACAAAAATACCAACCTCTCCAACACTATATCCCCCCCTGCTTTTAACATTTCTGTTATGATCCCATCAGTTCCAGCTGCTTTACCCCCTTTCATTCTACGTAATGCCTCACGCACCTCCCCCACACTCACATCCTGTTCTTCTTCACTCCTAAAAGATGGTATACCTTGCTGGCCAGTGCATGAAATTACCGCTTTCCTTTCTTCGTTGACATTTAAAAGTTCCTCAAAATATTCTCGCCATCTACCCAAAACCTCCATCTTCCCATCTACTAACTTCCCTACTCTGTTTTTAACTGACAAATCCATTCGTTCTCTGGGCTTTCTTAACTTGTTTAACTCACTTCAAAATTTTTTCTTATTTTCATTAAAATTTCTTGACAGTGCCTCTCCCACTCTATCATCTGCTCTCCTTTTGCACTCTCTCACCACTCTCTTCACCTTTCTTTTACTCTCCATATACTCTACTCTTCTTATAACACTTCTGCTTTGTAAATACCTCTCATAAGCTACCTTTTTCTCTTTTATCACACCCTTTACTTCATCATTCCACCAATCACTCCTCATTCCTCCTGCACCCGCTCTTCTATAACCACAAACTTCTGCCCCACATTCTAATACTGCATTTTTAAAACTATTCCAACCCTCTTCAACCCCTCCCCCCACTACTCATACTTGCACCAGCCCACCTTTCTGCCAATAGTTGCTTATATCTCACCCGAACTTCCTCCTCCCTTAGTTTATACACTTTAACCTCCCTCTTGCTTGTTGTTGCTATTTTCCTCTTTTCCCATTTACCTCTTACTCTAACTGTAGCTACAAATAAATAATGATCCGATATATCAATTGTCCCTCTATAAACGTGTACATCCTGGAGCCTACCCATCAACCTTTTATCCACCAATACATAATCTAACAAACTACTTTCATTACGTGCTGTATCATACCTTGTATATTTATTTATCCTCTTTTTCATAAAATATGTATTACTTATTACCAAACCTCTTTCTACACATAGCTCAATTAAAGGCTCCTCATTTTCATTTACCCCTGGCACCCCAAATTTACCTACTACTCCTTCCACAACATTTTTGCCCACTTTAGCATTGAAATCCCCAACCACCATTACTCTCACACTTGGTTCAAAACTCCCCACACATTCACTCAACATTTCCCAAAATCTCTCTCTCTCCTCTACACTTCTCTCTTCTCCAGGTGCATATACGCTTACTATAACCCACTTTTCACATCCAACCTTTATTTTGCTCCACATAATCCTTGAATTAATACATTTATAGTCCCTCTTTTCCTGCCATAACTTATCCTTCAGCATTATTGCTACTCCTTCTTTAGCTCTAACTCTGACCTAATCCCATTTATTCCTCTCCACTGAAACTCTCCCACCCCCTTCAGCTTTGTTTCACTTAACGCCAGGACATCCAGCTTCTTCTCATTCATAACATCCACAATCATCTCTTTCTTAATTAACATCCATTCACATACAGACTTCCCAATTTGACAATTTTCTTCTTATTCTTTTTAGTAATTATTACAGGAAAAGGGGTTACTAGCCCATTGTTCCCAGCATTTTAGTTGACTTTTACAACACGCATGGCTTACGAAGGAAAGATTCTTATTCCACTTCCCCATGGATATAAAAGGAAAAGTAATAAGACCAAGACCTAGTAAGATAAAATCAAAGGAAACTCAGATGAGTGTGTATAAATAAACGTGTACATGTATGTGTAGTGTGACCTAAGTGTAAGTAGAAGTAGCAAGACGTACCTGTAATCTTGCATATTTATGAGACAGACAAAAGACACCAGCAATCCTACAGGCTTTCGTTTTACACTCGCTTGACAGGACGGTAGTACCTCCCTGGGTGGTTGCTGTCTACCAACATACTATATATATATATATATATATATATATATTATATATATATTTATATATATATTATATATATATATATATTATATATTTTTTAAAATATAGGGAAGTACCACCTCTATAGCTGGAATGGGGACCCTCATCCTCAGAGAAGACAATAAACGTACCTCAGAGAAAACTCAAGGTTCTCCCCGGAGCTGTTTGAATATTTTCTTCTCCTACCACCCCCTATATGTTTCTAATTCTATGTGAACATTTATTAATAAACAAAATACATTTACAGAAAAAAACATAAACATGAATACAATGGCACAATGTATCAAAGATGATGAATTTCCTCCAGCTCCTCCGAGGCTGGACGTGAGCCAAGTATGCAGCAAGCATTTCCCCTCTGGATGGCGACGCTGAGGCGCTGGAACATGAAAGTGGCTGCCCTTGGGTCCCTGGTGGTGTCGATGAGTCTGGAACCCAATTCTTTAAGGAAACGTGTGGCATTTTTTCCCCATGATCCCAAGGTCTCCGATCCCACTGGGACAAATTGATACTGTTGGCTAATGTCCCTGTACTTGCTGATCTTGTACTCCTCCCTGTGGTCAGCAGCTCCTCCCTGTCGCCCCACACTGTGATGGATATAGGTGTCAGCCAGTGTGGACACACAGGTATAGTCCCATGCTAAGAGCTTGCCATTCTTCCAAGGATAGATGGTGATCCCGTCGGGGCGGTTTGCTGGGTTGTGGGTATTGTTTGCTGCAAGTGATCGTGGCTCCCTCTCGGCAGGGCATCCAGCTGTAGCAAGGGTTCTCTTAATGATGTCGTTGACCTCATTGTGTCTTGCATGCCAGCCCTTGGTTTTGGAACAGTTAAGACCATGTAGTCCGTATTGGTCTGCTTGCACTTCGCCGCAAATACACATATATTCTGTGTGAATTGGGGCAGCAAGGCGCAGAGCCACTGCAATACGGAGGGTCTTAGGGTCGAGTCGCGTTCCCATTGCCGATATGGGAACTGTTTGGAGGAAGTCCCCGGAGTGAGGTGCACTCACAGCCTGGAGACGGGCAATCTCCCTATCTGATGTTGCAGCCCTGAGCATGTTGGCAAGCACCTTTTCAGCAATTGGGCTATCCCAGCTTGACTGTTTGTGAGCCAGTGCTGCACTAGGGTTTGGTGCTGGAGCAGCAAGAGTCTCCCATTCGGTGATGGCACTGACATAGCTAGGGTCTTCTATTCCTGCTGAGTCACTGAGGGTGTCAGGAAGAATTTGTCTTATCAACTCGTTTGATGCAATGGAAGAGGATAGGAAAGCTGGTAGAGCAATCTGGGAGGATCTGCGTACTCCTAGCCCTCCAAGCCTGACCGGAAGTGAGGCTTGCAACCACTGTCCATCGTCAAGGGAAAGATTCAATACACTCTCTAGCATGGCCTTCAGGAGAGAGTCATATTCCTTGAGTTTTGGACTGCTGAAGGCTGGGGAGCATCTCAGAAAATAGGTAAGTTTTGGCGTTGACAGGCACCTGGTGAGTAGGTAGAAGGCATCGTGTGTGTCAATGTCTTTCATCCTGCTTTCCATCGTCCGGAGGTCTGAGACTTTTTTTCCTAGGACCAGATCGATGGCATTGGACCCAAGAGGAGCACCGAGGAGAGTGCTATTGGCTGGATCAATGGCTCGTGCTCCTGGTAAAACGGTACTAATATTCTGTATCAACTGTTGATTGGTAGAAACTATTTCACATTTGGAGGGGTTTAAAGAAAGGCCCAGGCTTTCTCCCATGTCTTTAATTTTACTGATGTCCTCCAGGAGAGACTCTGTTGTGCCAGCCAGGGTACCGTCGTCCAGGAACCAGATATTGAGCTCGCTGGAGAGTGCCTCCGTGACTTCCTTGATGACCAAACAAAATAGAAAGGGGGCGAGAGGGTCCCCCTGTTGCACGCCCTCACACGAGTCAATTTCATGGTCCCCAAACAATAGTTTTGAAGTCACACTATAACACGATTCTATGAAGGGATAAAGGGAAGGGAAGTTTCTATAAACTGCTTGGAGAGCAGCATCCCTTCTGACTGAGTTGAAAGCATTGGCAAAGTCCAATTTGACCAAGGCTTTTTCATAGGACATGTTTTTGATATATACTCGTGCTGCGTGGGCAGCTGCTTCACAGCCCTGTTGAACGCCGAAACCGAGCTGAGTTGGTTTCAGCATTGCAGCAGCCTCTTGACTCACCCTTCTTACTGCAGCCTTGGCGACTAGGCGCCGAAGGGTGTTACCCACTGCAATGGGCCTGATTCCGCCATCCTTTTTGCGGAGGGCACACAATGAGGCACCAAAGAAAAAGGGTCTGATGGCCTCTGGGACACCGCCAGCCAGGCACAGGTTGGAAAATTTGGTGAGTTCAGACAGCAGCCTCTCTGAAACCTCACCAAGTGCTGGATTGAGTATTTGTTTTAAGTGTTGAGGCCTTAAACCAGTGAAACCTCCTGCTGAACCCTGTGGAAATGACATAGCAGCTTTATACACATCAGCATCCTGTAAGGTTAGATGTTCTTCGCCTGCTGCAATGTCAGGGAGGTCAATGTTGGTACTGGGAGCCCTGGGTGGATGTTTGTCCTTCAGAGCTTGTGCCGTGCTGACGTCCTTGGGAGCGATGGTATCCTCACTGGTTATAAGTCTCAAAGCTCCAATAGTATTACCCTCTTCTATTTTTTTGCTAATTTGGGCTCTGATTTTTGAGGTGTCGGGTGTCCTGTTGTTGGCATTTGCCCGGCGGGTGTTTGTCGCCCTAGGGGGGAGACGGACGAGGTTGTCATCCCTTGGGAATGCATTTATTGCCCTAATAACATGCGTTGCTAGTGACTTGTCCCTCCTTGGTGGGACAGCCAAACAGGCATTGCCAAAAAGCAGCAAGTTGTGCCAGGATCTGTTGTTTGACGGAGCATCGTTGACTTTCTTCAGAAGGTCAGTGAATTTGCTAGCAGCTTGAGGGCGAGCTGCTTTGGGGATGTGTGTCAGAGTCCTGGTGGATGTTAATTTGATTGCAGATTTGAGGTCCTCTGTAGAGGTGAAGTCACGGTAGCTGTCAGCCCTGTCTGCTGGGGGAGGCTGTTGGTTGTTCTCATTTGGAGCTCTCCTGGAGCCTAGACATCTATTGTGTGCACGGATGTTGCCAGATGTGGGATTGAGTGCACATTCCCTGTGGCACACCCGGCAGATGCCTCGTGAACGACAGCTTTGGCTCTGTCGTGAAGATTCCTGGGAACCCGCGGCTACTTGTGACATTGCTGATATCGTGGGGGTGGGAGGGCGCCAGCTGTGGGGTGACGGGTGAAGGGCAGCATGGATGCATATATATATATATATATATATATGTATATATATATATATATATGTATATATATATATATATATATATATATTTATATATATATATATATATATATATAAATGCAAATAGAATTTTCTTGGGTTGGGAAATAGCATTACTCCTGAAAATCTGTGCGTACATAGAAGTCACGCATGTAAATAACCTGTCAATCTCTATTCATTCTACGCATGAATTTTGATTATGCTGGGAGGAATTTAAATTACGAGAAGGGATTTATATGCCTGCTGCCTGCTAATGATGGTTTTGTACAACGAGGGATTGTTTATTTCTGGTGACGCCGTAGAGCGTCTCCTCGCCCCCGCCTCGCTCCCGCCTCGCCCCCGCCTCGCCCCCACCTCGCCCCGGCCTCGCCCCCGCCTCGGCCCCGCCTCGCCCCCGCCTCGGCCCCGCCTCGCCCCCGCCTCGCCCCCGCCTCGCCCCCGCCTCGCCCCCGCCTCGGCCCCGCCTCGCCTCCGCCTCGCCGCACCACCCTGCCAGGGACAGATTAAAATTTGTTCTTGACAGCCATGAGAACGTGTTCGATTCATCTCGAAAATGCTATGGTAAAACAGCCGTTCCTGAGACATTGTCTTACCAAGAATTGACGCGAGAAATTATTATACCCAAATACAATTTATAAGTAAATGAAAACACTCTGACAGTTTACTGCCACAGCAGTTAGTTTATTGATGAGTTAGATACCTCTGGGAATCTTTCTGACGTCTTTGTCCTATACATCTTACTGCACGTGGTCTTGTACGTGGTTCTGTGCGTTATTATGTACGTGGTCCTGTACGCTATCCTATACGTGGTCCTTGTGAAGGCTTACTCAGCCCTGTAACAACTTCAGACAGTCTTACCAAGGCTGGCTCCTCCTCAGGAAAATTAATGAATAGAAAAAGAAATAATAACAGACGAACATAAACACTTCATTATATAGAAAATATAAAACACTTAAATATGAAATATTAATCCTACATTAAAGAAAATGAAAAATGAAAAATATAAATGATAACTGAATTCAACGCTAATATAAATGTATATAAAATGGAGGTGTCTTGTGTTGGTGACACTGCGTGTTGTTGAAATCGTAGCCGTTGCTGATGATGGGGGGGGGGGTCGCAGGTGTTGATGACAACACATCGGCTCGTTCTTCACAGATTTTCTAGCTTTCAATAATCCTTCCAGATGACAAGAAAGCAGGTTTTCTCCACTGCAATGATGAGGGAATACGTCCTGCAATTTCATACAGGTGCACAGGTAATTAAATCCAAAAAGGGGAAGTCTCAGGACGTTAGTCCATCTCCATCAGTTCTTCTCGTTGATTGGCAGGTGACCCTCTCTGTCATCCAAGCTGGAAAGATAGACAGGTTACCCACTGCTTAAGAAACCACTCTCCATGATAAGTACAATACCTAAAAGATGTGGTGATTATTACAACAGTCAACTTAGAGCAAGACTGAAAGGACTAAGTTTATTATTGGTCAAAAGTGAAGCTTTCAACCAATAAATCCACTAGAATACAAGGCAGGCATGTACTTACAGTAGTGCTGGGAGCTGTGAGTCTAGTGATTAATGTTTGGACGGGAGCCCCACACGTCACCTTTGGGGGGGGGAGAAGGAGGAGAAGGGATAGGGGGAGCTAGACTGACCCTACCTTAACAAGCAGCCGGCAGTCAAACTATCCCTTTCGAGGTGGGGGAAAAAGGCGGGAATAGCGGGAGCTTGACTTACCCTACCTTAACAAGTAGCCGGCAATGAAACTATTGTTACTATATACTCCCTCGCTACTCCTATCTATTGAACTTTTCCCTCACAGTCCTCCACCTGGTCTTGTACGTGGTCCTGAGATAGCTTAATTTAGTATGCGAACTAATTAATTATGGAGACAGAGACAGAGGTAAAACCTCAGACTTGGGGTCAGGATCAACTATTGGCTATGAGGCTCAAAATAACAGATATATATATATATATATATATATATATATATATATATATATATATATATATATATATATATATATATATATATATATATATATATATATATATATATATATATATATATATATATATATATATATATATATATATATATATATATATATATATATTGATTACCTGCATATTATAATTATTGATTACTTGCCTTAAAAATGGTTAGAAAGGCATCCTATCCTAGAAGCCTAGCCCCGTGTGTCTTAATTAGCATGTAAAAGGAAAAGAGCAGCGTTGTGGCATAGGTTTGAAGCCAATCGGAAGACATATTTTAAACAAGTCAAATAACTGAAGATCGGGGAGGAAGGGAAATTGTTACCTACACATACTAAAGCCACTATGAACCTTCGTCTAAGTATAATACACCGTCTTGGAAAGTTTGAAGTCGATAACAAGAGGCATCCTGCAGTTATCATGCTACAACCTGTAACCAACACCGATAACACTGCATAATTAGTGGCCTTCTTAGGTGACTACTATTCTATTAATATTGTGAAACTACATTATTTGTACGACTTGAAGAAATAAGCATCATCATCGCCAACCTGATCTGTTTAACAGAATTAGCAAATTATTATCAAGAGGTCTGGCCATGGACCGGGTCACGGGGGCGTTGACCCCCGGAAGACCCTCCAGGTATATAACCGATAACAGTGTGGATCATTCTTCAGGCAAAATACACCATTATAGAAACCGCTCATGATAGTTCTCAAGTTACCCCAGGGAAACCTTCAGGGGCCTTAGCAGCAGAAAAGAAATGGAGCCTACCTGGAGGATGTTCCAGGATCAACGCCCCTGCTGCCCAGTCCTTGGCCAGGCCTCCCGGTGGATCAGGGACTCATCCACCAGGCTAAGTCTCTTCATTATCTTAAAAAAAGAACAGATGGACAGTTGTTTTGATTGGATTCTCAGACTTTTGTTTTGACCCAGTATTCAAAAGAATAGCACCAAAACAAACTAATATACCAAAAAATAGCTTTGGAACACATGCCACATTTTGTGGCAACGATAATCCAAAAATCATCTTCTAAAATGACAGAGATTACGCTATAAATTGAACTCTGGAAACCCACCGTCAGTATCCAGCAACATTTATTAAAACTATAGATTATATGATGTCCCAGAAATACCCACAAGGTAAAAAAAAATGACTAATACCATTAGGTCTATAAATTTTTTAAAACCACCAGGTAGAGAAATCCACATATATGCCAAGAAGAACCAGCAGCCTCTTTAATACCCTAAGACCCAGAAGACGTAAGATAATACCAACTGCAGAACATCTGACTACTACCAAACCAGAAGCTCCTGACTACTACCACACACCCGAAACACCTCCTTATTAACACACACACCAGAAACACCTAACGACTAACACACACTCCAGAAGCACCTAAATACTACATACGGAGGGCAGTGTGAGGCAACAGAACTATTCTTATTATTTCAGACACCATCATACATATGTATACACTGTATACATATGTTTGAAAGAAGAATAGAAAATATTTATTTTTTATTATTATCACACTGGCCGATTCCCACCAAGGCAGGGTGGCCCGAAAAAGAAAAACTTTCACCATCATTCACTCCATCACTGTCTTGCCAGAAGGGTGCTTTACACTACAGTTTTTAAACTGCAACATTAACACCCCTCCTTCAGAGTGCAGGCACTGTACTTCCCATCTCCAGGACTCAAGTCCGGCCTGCCGGTTTCCCTGAACCCCTTCATAAATGTTACTTTGCTCACACTTCAACAGCACGTCAAGTATTAAAAACCATTTGTCTCCATTCACTCCTATCAAACACGCTCATGCATGCCTGCTGGAAGTCCAAGCCCCTCGCACACAAAACGTCCTTTACCCCCTCCCTCCAACCTTGCCTAGGCCGACCCCTACCCCGCCTTCCTTCCACTACAGACTGATACCCTCTTGAAGTCATTCTGTTTCGCTCCATTCTCTCTACATGTCCGAATCACCTCAACAACCCTTCCTCAGCCCTCTGGACAACAGTTTTGGTAATCCCGCACCTCCTCCTAACTTCCAAACTACGAATTCTCTGCATTATATTCACACCACACATTGCCCTCAGACATGACATCTCCACTGCCTCCAGCCTTCTCCTCGCTGCAACATTCATCACCCATGCTTCACACCCATATAAGAGCGTTGGTAAAACTATACTCTCATACATTCCCCTCTTTGCCTCCAAGGACAAAGTTCTTTGTTTCCACGGACTCCTAAGTGCACCAATCACCCTTTTCCCCTCATCAATTCTATGATTCACCTCATCTTTCATAGACCCATCCGCTGACACGTCCACTCCCAAATATCTGAATACATTCACCTCCTCCATACTCTCTCCCTCCAATCTGATATCCAATCTTTCATCACCTAATCTTTTTGTTATCCTCATAACCTTACTCTTTCCTGTATTCACCTTTAATTTTCTTCTTTTGCACACCCTACCAAATTCATCCACCAATCTCTGCAACTTCTCTTCAGAATCTCCCAAGAGCACAGTGTCATCAGCAAAGAGCAGCTGTGACACCTCCCACTTTGTGTGTGATTCTTTATCTTTTAACTCCACGCCTCTTGCCAAGACCCTCGCATTTACTTCTCTTACAACCCCATCTATAAATATATTAAACAACCACGGTGACATCACACATCCTTGCCTAAGGCCTACTTTTACTGGGAAATAATTTCCCTCTTTCCTACATACTCTAACTTGAGCCTCACTATCCTCGTAAAAACTCTTCACTGCTTTCAGTAACCTACCTCCTACGCCATACACCTGCAACATCTGCCACATTGCCCCTCTATCCACCCTGTCATACGCCTTTTCCAAATTCATAAATGCCACAAAGACCTCTTTAGCCTTATCTAAATACTGCTCACTTATATGTTTCACTGTAAACACCTGGTCAACACACCCCCTACCTTTCCTAAAGCCTCCTTGTTCATCTGCTATCCTATTCTCCGTCTTACTCTTAATTCTTTCAATAATAACTCTACCATACACTTTACCAGGTATACTCAACAGACTTATCCCCCTATAATTTTTGCACTCTCTTTTATCCCCTTTGCCTTTATACAAAGAAACTATGCATGCTCTCTGCCAATCCCTAGGCACCTTACCCTCTTCCATACATTTATTAAATAATTGCACCAACCACTCCAAAACTATATCCCCGCCTGCTTTTAACATTTCTATCTTTATCCCATCAATCCCGGCTGCCTTACCCCCTTTCATTTTACCTACTACCTCACGAACTTCCCCCACACTCACAACTGGCTCTTCCTCACTCCTACAAGATGTTATTCCTCCTTGCCCTGTACAAGAAATCACAGCTTCCTTAACTTCATCAACATTTAATAATTCCTCAAAATATTCCCTCCATCTTCCCAATACCTCTAACTCTCCATTTAATAACTCTCCTCTCCTATTTTTAACTGACAAATCCATTTGTTCTCTAGGCTTTCTTAACTTGTTAATCTCACTCCAAAACTTTTTCTTATTTTCAACAAAATTTGTTGATAACATCTCACCCACTCTCTCATTTGCTCTCTTTTTACATTGCTTCACCACTCTCTTAACCTCTCTCTTTTTCTCCATATACTCTTCCCTCCTTGCATCACTTCTACTTTGTAAAAACTTCTCATATGCTAACTTTTTCTCCCTTACTACTCTCTTTACATCATCATTCCACCAATCGCTCCTCTTCCCTCCCGCACCCACTTTCCTATAACCACAAACTTCTGCTGAACACTCGAACACTACATTTTTAAACCTTCCCCATACCTCTTCGACCCCATTGCCTATGCTCTCATTAGCCCATCTATCCTCCAATAGCTGTTTATATCTTACCCTAACTGCCTCCTCTTTTAGTTTATAAACCTTCACCTCTCTCTTCCCTGATGCTTCTATTCTCCTTGTATCCCATCTACCTTTTACTCTCAGTGTAGCTACAACTAGAAAGTGATCTGATATATCTGTGGCCCCTCTATAAACATGTACATCCTGAAGTCTACTCAACAGTCTTTTATCTACCAATACATAATCCAACAAACTACTGTCATTTCGCCCTACATCATATCTTGTATACTTATTTATCCTCTTTTTCTTAAAATATGTATTACCTATAACTAAACCCCTTCCTATACAAAGTTCAATCAAAGGGCTCCCATTATCATTTACACCTGGCACCCCAAACTTACCTACCACACCCTCTCTAAAAGTTTCTCCTACTTTAGCATTCAGGTCCCCTACCACAATTACTCTCTCACATGGTTCATAGGCTCCTATACATTCACTTAACATCTCCCAAAGTCTCTCTCTCTCCTCTACATTCCTCTCTTCTCCAGGTGCATACACGCTTATTATGACCCACTTCTCGCATCCAACCTTTACTTTAATCCACATAATTCTTGAATTTACACATTCATATTCTCTTTTCTCCTTCCATAACTGATCATTCAACATTACTGCTACCCCTTCCTTTGCTCTAACTCTCTCAGATACTCCAGATTTAATCCCATTTATTTCCCCCCACCGAAACTCCCCTACCCCCTTCTGCTTTGTTTCGCTTAGGGCCAGGACATCCAACTTCTTTTCATTCATAACATCAGCAATCATCTGTTTCTTGTCATCCGCACTACATCCACGCACATTCAAGCATCCCAGTTTTATAAAGTTTTTCTTCTTCTCTTTTTTAGTAAATGTCTACAGGAGAAGGGGTTACTAGCCCATTGCTCCCGGCATTTTAGTCGCCTCATACTACACGCATGGCTTACGGAGGAAAGATTCTTTTCCACTTCCCCATGGACAATAGAAGAAATAAAGAAGAACAAGAGCTATTTAGAAAAAGGAGAAAAACCTAGATGTATGTATATATATATGCATGTGCGTGTCTGTGAAGTGTGACCAAAGTGTAAGTAGGAGTAGCAAGATATCCCTGTTATCTAGCGTGTTTATGAGACAGAAAAAGAAACCAGCAATCCTACCATCATGCAAAACAGTTACAGGCTTCTGTTTCACAGTCATCTGGCAGGACGGTAGTACTTCCCTGGGTGGTTGCTGTCTACCAACCTTATGTAAAATGTGTAAGGTGTGGGTGCATAATGGATGTGTTCGATTATGGTAATGGTATCAGATTCCATTTTGTTTGTAATAAATGCACTTTGGTATAGTTACCCTTTAGCAGTAATGACATTGATATACCTAATTTTCATACAAATGACCCCTTCATTCATGTCAACGCAAGATCGGTTTTTTCCAAAATTGACAGAGATTAGAATTCTAGGTAACAGAATTAGGGCGGCAGTTATAGCCATCTCTGAATCCTGGCTGGATGATACGGTGACTGACGACGAGGTCAAAATAGAAGGTTACAATAAATAACGCTTAGACAGGAACAGAAAAGGTGGTGGGGTATGTGCCTACATAAGAAATGACTTAGCTTACAACCCAAGACCTGATTTAAATGACACTAAACTGGAGATTCTATGGTTTGAAGTGTTGCTTCCCAAGACCAAACCCATCTTAGTAGGAACTAGTTACCGCCCTCCCACCCATGACCAGTTCTTAGAAGACTTTTCCGGAGTCTTGTCCGGACTTGAGAACAATTACGAGATTGTAATACTGAGAGACTTCAACATCTGTTTTCAACGGGCTATGTGAAAGGTATAAACAAATTCTAGGTTAAAATAGTTACACTCAACTATTTAATACACCAACCCGGATCACACAGTTCTCAGCCACCCTAACTGACCACATTGTAACCGCTCTGAGAACATTAGTCAGTGAGACGTCATTACGACAGGCCATAGTGATCATTTCATCATTTACTGCACCAGGAAAATCATTAGGGAACGGATAGGCCTACACAGGACAATAAATAGGCTACACAATTGTGACTGGACAGTGATAAAAAGTTGCACGGACGTAAATGATGCCTGAGAAAAATTCAAAACAATGTTCACTGCCATCCTTGATAATATTGCACCAGTTAAAGAGGTTAGGATTAAACGGAGAACTGAACCCTGGATGAATACTGAGATATTAGATAATATGAAATTCAGAGACCAGTTGCTAAAGAGATTTAAAGTAAAAGGACACAAGTGCAACTAATGTGACATTTTATTGTGGCAACGTTTCGCTTCTCCTCCTCCTGGAGAAGGGCACAAGTTGCACTTGTGTCCTTTTACTTTACATATTGTCGGTAATTCTACCAACATTATTACAAAAAGCTTTAAGGCAAACAGACAGGATATTGCAGAGCTAAATTAATTCCAGAAGGTGAGGAACAGAGTGCAGAGGCTTATAAAAGGAGCAAAGACAAGGAACTATTGCTAAAAAATCGAAGATTACATACAAGAATAACCCCAGAAAGTTCTGGCAATAACTAAAATAGTTGGGGTATAGCCATGAACCCGTAGATAGATCTAACATAGTACTAAATATCAGTAACGAGATATGCCACGAAACAACTAAAGTGACTAATCATTTTAATTCAGCCTACACAACTGTCGCATCAACACTGGTAAGCAAACTACCAGCTGCATCAAATACGTTTAACACAGACTCTGATAAGTTTATAACATACTATACCAATAAAGGGGTAACCCCAAACAGTTGTCAACTGATAAGTGTATCTCATGACTTCGTGAAAAAAAGAACTAAGCAGGTTAAACCCAACTAAGAGCACTGGCCCAGATAACATTCCTTCTAAGTTCCTAAAAGATGGTGCCTCTGAATTGCCAATCCCCATTGCTCACCTAATAAATTTGTCCGTCACCACTAATACCGTACCAGAGGGGTTCAAGGAGGCCAGAGCAGGTCTGATGTCAGCAACTATAGGCCTGTTAGTATACTCAGTGTAATATCCAAAATTCTAGAGAGGGCGGTGTACTGTCAAGTAGGCAAGTATCTTAATAACAACAACATTCTCCATAGTTACCAATCAGGCTTCAGGAGATCTTACTCAACCGACACCTCCATAATTAATCTGATGGATTACATGAAAAATGAAATGTCGATAGGGAACCTCGTAGGAATGGTAACCTTAGACTTGCAAAAGGCTTTCGATACTGTCAACCACAATATATTATGTAAGAAACTTCAAGCTATCGGCATAGGCTCTATAGACTGGTTTAAGTCCTATCTTAGCAATAGGAAGCAAATTGTCAAAATCAACAAAACAGAATCAGAACTCCTGCCGATAGCATGTGGAGTTCCCCAAGGTAGTATTCTGGATCCCTTATTATTGCAATGTTATGTAAACGACATGACCATCAGTGTCAAGTGCAAACTCCTACTGTATGCGGATGACAGTGCTCTGTTAGTGTCAGGTAAAGACCCACAAGATAGAGCTAATGTAATAACACTGGAACTGGAGTCCTGCAGTGAATGGTTAGTAGACAACAAACTATCGTTACACCTCGGGAAAACGGAAGCCATGCTCTTTGGCACGAAACATAAACTGAGAAGGGTAAATAATTTTAATGTCCGGTGTAATGGGGAACCCATCACTTCATTTTTTTCAGTAAAATATCTGGGAATCCCCTTTGACCCATGCATGTCACGAGAATTGATTGGAAACAGCGTAGTAAAGAAAGCTAATGCCAGACTGAAGTTCCTCTACAGACGCACAGTGTTTACTTTATAGTGTCATATGGACTACGCTTGCTCTTCATGGTACTCTGCCCTGACAAAAAAAAAAAAAAAACTAAAAGATAGACACCCAGAACAAAATGGTAAGATTCATCCTGGACCTGGGTCCAAGACAGCATGTAGGCCAGGCTGAATTACAAAATTGGATATGCTGAATGATGAAGGGAGAGTAAAACAACTGAAGTTAAATGAAGTTTATACAATTGCTCACAAACAGTGTCCAGAATATCTTGCTGCCAATTTTGTCAAGGTTGAGAAACAAAGCAATCATAGTACTAGGGGGAGAGAACACAACTTTATATTACCCACAGTCAGTGGCCAGGCTTCAAACACCTTTTATTGTACAGCAATAAAGGAATGGAACAGACTGCCTTCACATGTCAAAGCCAGTCATAGCATGAACCAGTTCAAGAAGACTGCCAAAAGTTACCTAATGAATGTAGCGACATTCATTAGAATGATTTTTTATTTTTTAGCTAACACACATGTAAATATAAATATCTCATATGACCTTATTCCTAGTATATCTCCTTTGGAGTATAATAATAATAAAATATTATCTCATTTAAAGTATAATTATAAGGTATTAAAAGGACCCCAATGGAAATTAATCACTCTGACTTTTTTGGGTTATCCCAGGTTCTCTACACATATGCTGCTATGTATAATAATCTATGTAACTGTATTTGTGTATACTTGAATAAACTTGCTTACTTACACACATATACAGCAGAAACACCTAGCTATTAACATACACCAGAAACACCTAACTGCTAACACCCACCAAAAACATCTAACTACTAACATACACACCAGAAGCTCCTAAATACCACCAGACTCTAGAAAACCTTAAATGCTGTACCACTAACATGGTGAATCCCCTAAATGCCACAACTCTTGGAAAAATCGAGCAGGCAGCATCACCTGTCTTGGTAAACATCTCTACGAGCTCGTGCATCATCATAAAATACTAATACGCCATCACTGGTCAATAGAAACCTGTTATCAGCAAGAGGATTCAGGAGAAACATTCACGCATCGTGAGGTGTCAGCTAAAATCTTTACATATTGCAGAGGAGGAGCGGAATCCCTAACACAGCACAACGGATCAGGAAAGATTTTCTTAACGGAATTATAATTTAGAAGAAGCGTAAAAAATACATCGAACACAAGAAGGGTATATATATATATATATATATATATATATATATATATATATATATATATATATATATATATATATATATATATATATATATATATATATATATATCTATATATATATATATATATATTATAAAATCTCTTCTCTTTTTAAACTCTGCTATGGGAACATTAGTAAGGTAACCAGACCTACAACACACTGGACTTTGGCTTTGTTTTGGAGACGGGAAGAGGCCCGTGTAAAGATTTACAGTCTAGGATCGCAACTGGTGATCACTTCTGACGTTTCCTAGTCCAGTATCAGGCAAGTCTGGTAGCCTTCTTATTATATATGAGTCGTAGGCATTCATGTAATACCATGGGACGACAGAGACTGCCACGATCCACAGAAGTTATTGCAGAATATGCTGTGCAGCGCGTTAAAGCGGCAGATATGCTTGCTACAGCAGACAACGGGTTGGAAAGCGTTTATCAGGCGTTGCACTCTAAGCTGGGCCTCAGCCACCACCATCGATCACTGGCAAGCCATCTGCATGGGTGGGCCCACACCAGTCACGCACCCGCCTCCGTAATTCTAATGGTGTTTGTGTCCCGGAGCGCCACAATATTGAGCCAATTGGATAACGAGACCTGGTAATTAGCAAACCCAGTTAGCGAGAGAGGTCATCCGTAGCGCAACCCTCCCTAGTGGACCATCTGGTTCACGCATATATCCAGGTCTGGTAGTGGGGTTATGTTAGCCTCCTCTCTCTCGCTCAACATCTCTCTCGCTCTTCAAATATTTTTACTGCTGAGCATATATGCCAGTAAAACTAATTTTACATCACAATCATAGCGTAAATTACTTTGATGAATCAGTGGGAAGTCTAACGGGAACGACACTTTTCCGCTAGTGTAATCTGGTATTTTATCAGCGTACGTAAGAGCTGCAGTAAAAATTTGCTTAAATAATAACAACTCGCCAACCGGAAATAGCAATTTATTATTAAAAAAAACCCAGAAGAATTTTAATACAGATGAAGAATAAAATAAAAATTGAATGGACTGCAATCTAAAGTGAACAAAAATAATCAACAAAACCTAATAACAGACGCTGAATGAATACTCAATTCCCAAAACAAATAGAAAAACATCAAAAAGAATATATAGAATCATCTCTGTTATCGTTTTAACGTGCCAACCACGAATTTGCTCTCAGCATACTTCTCTTTCCTGACTAAATGACTGTGTGTTTGTTTTTCCTGCGGCACTTGCCAACTTAGCCTAGTTGCCAAGGATCATTTTCATAAACAAACCGAGCTTAAAATAATTATTGTGGAAACTTCGTAAAAATCAGTCTTCACATTACGAAATTAATCTCAAACATCGACAAACAAAAGCAAATATACTTACACTTACTAAATATAATTAGACGAATTAAATATAGTTAGATTAACTATTAGGTTAAGAAACGATACATTTGATTACCTCAGATTTCAATAAAGTCAGATCGAGTCGCTAAGTTAATGAGAATTTTCTTTAATATTTGCTGACTCTGGTGAGTCATGGTAATATTTTTCTCTAAATTCATTACATTAAAAATGGAGGAAATAAACGTTGAAGAATGTTCACTTGTTTGGTAAATATAGTGAAGTAACTGGAGGTCTTTGGCAGCACCAGCACTGCCACTAGCACCGGCACCACCAACACTGCCACTAGCACCAGCACCACCAGCACTGCCACTAGCACCAGCACGACCAGTACTGTCACTAGCACCACCAGCACTGTCACAAGCACAAGCACCAAAAGCACTGCCACTAGCACCAATGCCACCAGCACTGCCACTAGCACCGGTATCACCAACACTGCCACTAGCACCAGCACCACCAGCACTGCCACTAGCACCAGCGCCACCAGCACTGCCACTAGCACCACCAGCACTGTCACAAGCACCAGCACCACGAGCACTGCCACTAGCACCAACACCACCAGCACTGCCACTAGCACCACCAACACTGCCACCAGCACCAGCGCCACCAGCACTGCCACTAGCACCAGCACCACCAGCACTGTCACAAGCACCAGCACCACCAGCACTGCCACTAGCACCAGCACCACCAGCACCGCCACTAGCACCAGCACCACCAGCACTGTCACAAGCACCAGCACCACCAGCACTGCCACTAGCACCAACACAACCAGCACTGCCACTAGCACCGGCACCACCAACACTGCCACTACCACCAGCACCACCAGCACTGCCACTAGCACCAGCGCCACCAGCACTGCCACTAGCACCAGCACCACCAGCACTGTCACTAGCACCAGCACCACCAGCACTGCCACTAGCACCAGCACCACCAGCACTGCCACTAGCACCAGCACCACCAGCACTGCCACTAGCACCAGCACCACCAGCACTGTCACAAGCACCAGCACCACCAGCACTGCCACTAGCACCGGCACCACCAGCACTGCCACTAGCACCAGCACCACCAGCACTGCCACTAGCACCGGCACCACCAGCACTGCCACTAGCACCAGCACCACCAGCACTGCCACTAGCACCACCAGCACTGTCACAAGCACCAGCACCACCAGCACTGCCACTAGCACCAACACCACCAGCACTGCCACTAGCACCACCAACACTGCCACTAGCACCAGCGCCACCAGCACTGCCACTAGCACCAGCACCACCAGCACTGTCACAAGCACCAGCACCACCAGCACTGCCACTAGCACCAGCACCACCAGCACCGCCACTAGAACCAGCACCACCAGCACTGTCACAAGCACCAGCACCACCAGCACTGCCACTAGCACCAACACAACCAGCACTGCCACTAGCAGCGGCACCACCAACACTGCCACTAGCACCAGCACCACCAGCACTGCCACTAGCACCAGCGCCACCAGCACTGCCACTAGCACCAGCACCACCAGCACTGTCACTAGCACCAGCACCACCAGCACTGCCACTAGCACCAGCACTGCCACTAGCACCAGCACCACCAGCACTGCCACTAGCACCAGCACCACCAGCACTGCCACTAGCACCAGCACCACCAGCACTGTCACAAGCACCAGCACCACCAGCACTGCCACTAGCACCGGCACCACCAGCACTGCCACTAGCACCAACACCACCAGCACTGCCACTAGCACCGGCACCACCAGCACTGCCACTAGCATCAGCGCCACCAGCACTGCCACTAGCACCACCAGCACTGTCACAAGCACCAGCACCACCAGCACTGCCACTAGCACCAACACCACCAGCACTGCCACTAGCACCACCAACACTGCCACTAGCACCAGCACCACCAGCACTGCCACTAGCACCAGCGCCACCAGCACTGCCACTAGCACCAGCACCACCAGCACTGTCACAAGCACCAGCACCACCAGCACTGCCACTAGCACCAGCACCACCAGCACTGCCACTAGCACCAGCACCACCAGCACTGTCACAAGCACCAGCACCACCAGCACTGCCACTAGCACCAACACAACCAGCACTGCCACTAGCACCGGCACCACCAACACTGCCACTAGCACCAGCACCACCAGCACTGCCACTAGCACCAGCGCCACCAGCACTGCCACTAGCACCAGCACTGTCACAAGCACCGGCACCACCAGCACTGCCACTAGCACCAGCGCCACCAGCACTGCCACTAGCACCAGCACCACCAGCACTGTCACAAGCACCAGCACCACTAGCACTGCCACTAGCACCAACACCACCAGCACTGCCACTAGCACCGGCATCACCAGCACTGTCACAAGCACCAGCACCACCAGTACTGCCACTAGCACCACCATCACCAGCACTGCCACTAGCGCCACCACCACAACACCAGCATTGATACAACACCAGCACTGCAACTAGCACCACCACCATCAGCACTGCCACTAGCACCACCAGCACTGTCACTAGCACCACCAACACTGTCACTAGCACCACCAACACTGCCACTAGCACCAACACCACCAGCACTGCCACTAGCGCCACCAGTACTGCCACTAGCACCACCATCACCAGCACTGATACTAGCACCACCACCCCAGCACTGCCACTAGCGCCACCAGCACTAATGCTAGCACCAGCACTGCCACTAGCACCACCACCATCAACACTGCCACTAGCACCACCAGCACTGTCACTAGCACCACCACCAGCACTGCAACTAGCACCACCACCAGCATTACCACTAGTACCACCAGCACTGCCACTATCACCCCAAGCACTGCAACTAGCACCAACACTACCAGCACTAATACTAGCACCAGCACTGCCACTAGCACCACCACCACAACACCAGCATTGATACAACATCAGCACTGCCACTAGCATCACCACCATCAGCACTGCCACTAGCACCACCAACACTGTCACTAGCACCACCAACACTGCCACTAGCACCAACACCACCAGCACTGCCACTAGCACCACCAGTACTGCCACTAGCACCACCAGCACCAGCACTGATACTAGCACCAGCACTGCCAATAGCACCACCATCACCAGCACTGATACTAGCACCACCAGCACTGCCACTAGCACCAGCACCAGCACTGCCACTAGCACCACCACCACAGCACTCTCACTAGCATCACCACCAGCACTGCAACTAGCACCACCACCACCAGCACTACCACTAGTATCACCACCAGCACTGCCACTAGCACCACAACCAGCACAAGTACTGCCACTAGCACCAGCACCCAGTAGCTCCACCACCAGTACCAGCACTGCCACTAGCACTACCACCACCAGCACTTCCCCTAGCACCACCACCAGTACCAGCACTGCCACTAGCACCACCACCAACAAAAGCACTGCCACTAGCACCACCACCAGCACTGTTACTTGCACCACCACCACCAGCACTGCCACTAGCACCACCACCAGCACAAGTGCTGCCACTAGCTCCACCACCAGTACCAGCACTGCCACTAGCACAACCAGCAGCAGCAGGGCTACTAGCACCATCACCAGCAGTATGCCACTAGCACCATAACCACCACCAGCACTTCACCTAACATCACCACCAGTACCAGCACTGCCACTAGCACCACCACCAACAGCAGCACTGCCACTAGCACCACCACCCCCGCCAGCACTGCTAGTAGCACAAACACCACCAGCACTGCCACTAGCAGCAACACCACCAGCACTGCTACAAGCACCAGCTCTACTACCAGTACTAACGCTAACATTAGCAGCAGCACTAACACTAGCACCAGCATTTGTACCAGCACTAAAACTAGCACGAGCCTGCCATTAGCACCAGCATCACGTCTAGCACCACCACTAACACGAACACAGACATTAGCACCAGTAATAGCAGCAGCAGCAGCAGCAGCAGCAGCAGCAGCAGCAGCAGCAGCAGCAGCAGCAGCAGCAGCAGCACCAGCAACACCAGCAGCACCAGCAGCACCAGCAGCAACAACAACACCAGCACCAGCACCAGCACCAGCAGCAGCAGCAGCAGCAGCAGCAGCAGCAGCAGCAGCAGCAGCAGCACCACCACCAGGCTTACCGAATGAATATTTTGCTAGCAGAAGGTACAGGTGGTACTTGCCTGATATTACGGGAATGAGCGTATAAAGCCTTTGAAGGTTTAGACACTGTGTGGCACTGTGTGAGGAGTGTGGCACTGTATGAGGGGTGTGGCACTGTGTGAGGATGTGGCACTGTGTGAGGGGTGTGGCACTGCGTGAGAGGTGTGGCACTGTGTGAGGATATGGCACTGTATGAGGGGTGTGGCACTGTGTGAGGGGTGTGGCACTGTATGAGGGGTGTGGCACTGTGTGAGGATGTGGCGCTGTGTGAGGGGTGTGGCACTGTGTGAGGATGTGGCAGTGTATGAGGGGTGCGACACTGTGTGAGGGATGTGGCACTGTGCGAGGGGTGTCCCATTGTGTAAGGACGTGGCACTGCGTGAGGGGTGTGGCACTGCGTGAGAGGTGTGGCACTGTGTGAGGATATGGCACTGTATGAGGAGTATGGCACTATGAAAGGGGTGTGGCACTGTGTGAGGGGTGTGGCACTGTTTGAGGGGTGTGGGTCTGTGTGAGGGGTATGGCACTGTGTGTAGGGTGTGGCACTGTGTGAGGATGTGGCACTGCATGAGGGGAGTGGCACTGTGTGAGGGACGTGGCACTGATTGAGGGGTGTGGGACTGTTTGAGGGTATGGCACTGTGTGAATGATGTGGCACTGTGTGAGGATGTGGCACAGCGTGAGGGGTGTGGCACTGTGTGAGAGGTGTGGTACTGTGTGAGGATATGGCACCGTATGATGAGTGTGGCACTATGTGATGGGTGTGGCACTGTGTGATGGGTGTGGCACTCTGTGAGGGTGCGGCACTATGTGAGAGGTGTGGCACTGTTTGAGGGGTGTGGAACTGTGTGAGGGGTGTGGCACTGTGTGAGAGTGTGAGACTGTGTGAAGGTGTGGCACTGTGTGAAGGGTGTGGCACTGTGTGAGGATGTGGGACTGTGTGAGGGTGTGGGACTGTGTGAGAGTGTGGCACTATGTGAGGGGTGTGAAACTGTGTGAGGATGTGGAACTGTGTGAGGGTGTGGGACTGTGTGAGGGTGTGGCACTGTGTGAGGATGTGGGACTGTGTGAGGGTGGTGGACTGTGTGAGAGTTTGGCACTGTGTGATTGGTGTGGGACTGTGTGAGGATGTGGCACTGTGTGAGGGTGTGGCACTGTGTGAGGGGTATGGGACTGTTTGAGGGTGTGGCACTGTGTGAGGGTGTGGGACTGTGTGATGGTGTGGCACTGTATGGGGGGTGTGCCACTGTGTGAGGATGTGGAACTGTGTGAGGGTGTGGCACTGTGTGAGGGGTATGGGACTGTTTGAGGGTGTGGCACTGTGTGAGGGTGTGGGACTGTGTGAGGGTGTGGCACTGTGTGAGGGGTGTGCCACTGTGTGAGGATGTGGGACTGTGTGAGGGTGTGGGACTGTGTGAGGGTGTGGCACTGTGTGAGGGGTGTGCCACTGTGTGATTATGTGGAACTGTGTGAGGGTGTGGGACTGTGTGAGGGTGTGGCACTGTGTGAGGATGTGGGACTGTGTGAGGGTGTGGGACTGTGTGAGGGTGTGGTACTGTGTGAGGGGTGTGCCACTGTGTGAGGATGTGGGACTGGGTGAGGGTGGTGGACTGTGTGGGGGTGTGGCACTGTGTGAGGGTGTGGCACTGTGTGAGGGTGTGGCACTGTGTGAAGGGTGTGGCACTGTGTGAGGATGTGGGACTGTGTGAGGGTGTGGCACTGTGTGAGGATGTGGGACTGTGTGAGTGGACTGTGGCACTGTGTGATTGGTGTGGGACTGTGTGAGGATGTGGCACTGTGTGAGGGTGTGGCATTGTGTGAGGGGTGTGGGACTGTGTGAGGGTGTGGCACTGTGTGAGGGTGTGGCACTGTGTGAAGGGTGTGGCACTGTGTGAGGATGTGGGGCTGTGTGAGGGTGTGGCACTGTGTGAGGGTTTGGCACTGTGTGAGGATGTGGGACTGTGTGAGGGTGGTGGACTGTGTGAGGGTGTGGGACTGTGTGAGGGGTGTGGCACTGTGTGAAGGGTGTGGCACTGTGTGAGGATATGGGACTGTGTGAGGGTGGTGGACTGTGTGAGGGTGTGGCACTGTGTGATTGGTGTGGAACTGTGTGACGATGTGGCACTGTGTGAGGGTGTGGGACTGTGTGAGGAGTGTGGGTCTGTGTTGGGTGTGGCACTGTGTGAGAGGTGTGGCACTGTATGAGGATGTTGCACTGTGAGGGTGTGCGACTGTGTGAGGGTGTGCCACTGTGTGAGGGGTGTGGCACTGTGTGAGGGTGTGGGAATTTGTGAGGGATGTGGCACTGTGTGAGAGGTGTGGCACTGTGTGAGGATGTGGCACTGTGTGAGGATGTGGGGCTATGTGAGAGTGTGGCACTGTGTAAGGATGTGGGACTGTGCAAGGGTGTGACACTGTGTTAGGGTGTAGCACACTGTGAGGATGTGACACTGTTTGAGAGTGTGGCACTGTGTGAGAGTGTGGGACTGTGCGAGGGTGTGAAACTGCGTGAGAGGTGTGGCACTGTGTGAGGGGTGTGGGACTGTGTGAGGGTGTGGCACTGTGTGAGGGTGTGGCACTGTGTGAAGGGTGTGGCACTGTGTGAGGATGTGGGACTGTGTGAGGGTGGTGGACTGTGTGAGGGTGTGGCACTGTGTGGTGTGAGGGTGTGGAACTGTGTGAGTCGTGTGGCACTGTGTGAGGGGTGTGGGACTGTGTGAGGATTTGGGACTCTCTGAGGGGTGTGGGACTGTTTGAAGGGTGTCGCACTGTGTGAGGGTGTGGGACTGTGTGAGTGTGTGTGGCTATGTGACGGTGTGAGACTGTGTGAGGGTGTGGCACTGTGTGAAGGTGTATCACTGTGTGAGGGTGTAGCACTTTGCAATGGTGTGGCTCTATGTGAGGATGTGGAACTGTGTGAGGGTGTTGAATTGTCTTAGGGAGTGGTACTGTATATTGTGGTACTGTGTGTGATGTGATACTGTGTGAGGGTGTGGCACTGTTTAGGGCTTGACACTGTTTGATGGTGTGGCACTGGAGTGTGGCATTGTGTGAGGGTGTGGCCCTGTGCGTGGGTTCAACATTGTGTAGGATGTAGCGCTCTGTGAGTGTGGCACTGTGGTGGAATATGGCACTGTGTGTGACACTGTGGCTTTTCATCTTAGTGTGACACTGTATATATGGCACTCTGAGTATACTGCACGGTGTTGGGGGTGTGACACTGTTGCATTGCACTTGTGTGTGGAATTTCTTGTGTGGCACTGTGTGAGGTGTGGCACTGTGGCATTGTGAGTGACAAAGGGTAGGTGTGGCACCGTGTTGTGTGTATGGCGCTGTGAGTGGCAGTGTTTGTGATGGTGTAGCACCATGTGTGGCATAATGTGAGGGCATGGAAATGTGTGTGTTGTAATGTGTGGATTTCATTGTGTGAGGAGGTACTGTGTGGATTTCATTGTGTAAGGAGGCACTGTGTTGCGTGGCACTGCGATGAGAGTTTTACAATGAGCGTAGCGGCTCCGCAACGATGATGCAGATGTCATTATAACACTGATTCATGATATTACCCTGTACGATGGGGGGGCCATTGTGATATCTATGTTGCACTCTATTAGTGACGCCGCACTGAACGACAGCACGGTGCCCTCTGTAGGCAGCACGCGGCACTGAGTACCACCTGCAACTATGTAAGTGCTGTGGTTTTCTGCTTGTGTTTGTTCTGGCTTCTTAACCTGGCCGCAGGTGCTGGAAGCACAGCAGATACCAGCACCAACACAGCCTCTCTAGTAGCATATTAAGTGACCTTGTATTGATCTGTTTGTTGGTGCGTTATGTTGGCCATGATTGGTGACCCCCTCCCCCTCACACACACCCATCCACACACACACACACACACACACACACACACACACACACACACACACACACACACATACACGCACACACTTGGTGTTTTGTGTGATGTATTGAGAAGTCACCAGAGTGTTACTGTATTGTTCGAGTGGAGGTGTTGAGGTAGTGTGGAATGGAGACATCTTGGGATGAAGAAGATATCGTCGGATATAAGAGGCATCATGCAGTGAAGATGTTGAGGCACAGGGAGAGGGAGAGAGAGAGAGAGAGAGAGGAAGGGAGGATTGGTGAGCATAATGTCACTGCCTGGCTCTTGACAATAAGAATTTACATTCTCACAGCAAATGGATTCACATTCCAGTTTAATTTCTACTTGGAATTTATATGCAAATTTGCAACATATTGCGTGGATGAAAATGCCACCTCAATGACGACAAATTGATGCTTCCTTGATGACGCCAGCGCTGCCACTGTTTATGGAAAGCTGTAGACTGAAGGTCCGCGAACGCCCGGGAACGTCCGGTGACGTCCACGAATGCTCGTGAACGTCTGGAAGCGACCGCAAACAACCCAAAACGCTCGCGAAAACCTGTAAACGCCAGGAAATCTCGTGATCCTCCACGAACCCCCGAGAAACTCATTAGACATCTTGAAGGGTCCGTGAACCTAGGTTAGCGTCCGCAAACGCTAATGAATGTTTACTGCTAAACTTTTTCTACAGACAGTCCCCGTTAGCTTTATAAACTAAGACGTGTTTAGCAATGAAAGAATAGCTAATTTATATTTATTTGCTCATCGTAGTATTTGAACTCCTGGTTAGTCCTGGCTTGTTCCCGGAACCAAGTTAGATCGATTAGCTCTGTGACACCATTTATGAGACAAGAAGATATAGTCGTAAGACTAAAAAGGCACAATACCGTGGCTGGAACAATACACAAATAACCCGCACTTCGGAGACCGAAACTGACGACGACGTTTCGGTCTGCCAGTTATACGACTCTTCGTTACAGAATCTTTAAGAAAATGATCATAACAATTCCGTAAGTGCCCGTTTTCGGTAGGAGTTAAGTGGTGATTACGATATAGGATTAGGGGTGAGAGGGTCCCCGATTAATGTTATGATCTGGGTCACATGTCCAGGAACGTCATTTCTCCAGGTGCATCTCCAGTCAGGTTAGGGGGCTAATATGGTCATCTTGTTTGCCATTATTGAATTATTATTATTATTGCACACGGAGAGAAGCACTAAACCCACAAGTATTCCAGTGGAATGCGAAGGTTAGAGGTTAATTTGGTTTGTTCCAAATTAGAAGTTATCTTTAATTCCTTCTATCAACAGCATTTTCGCCAGCATCTAGTGTTGTGCATTTCTCTATGCTCTCCGTCGGCGTGGACAACACACTTCAGCAAATCCAGGTGAGAGATGAGTTTGTCAGTTAAATATTATGTCTGTGCTAGATAATAACCCACATGGAGACAGACTCAGGAGATTAATTAATCTTTATATTTCGACCCCCTTCTGGGATTCTCTTCAGCCTTATGTCTGTGAGGAGACGTTGGAAGAGAAAGATCACAGCAGACTAACCACGGAAGGTTTCCATCCTCAACACTGGGAAAACGAGATGTTGATCCCTTGCTGGTTGAAAGACGGTCTTCATGCGTGGTTTGTGGCCCAAGTGAAAGACCTGGTCTTCCAGCGTGGTTTGTTTGTGACTAAAGTGTTGACGAACTGGTCTTTTCGCTTACTTTGTGATGCAAGTGGAAGAGCCGCTCTTCTCGCTGTGTTTCACCTAACATAATAACTTCATCAACTTGAGGCCGTCCTCAGTACGTGAACTTGTAAGGTGTACAAATTAAAAGCAATCCCGGTGGAGCCTTAAATTAAATTTAGTGTATTCATTGTCATATAATGATGGTAGTTGACTGCGCATCATAGACCAGTCACTTAATAATGGTCGCTGTGGTGACTGAGTTGGCAGAAAATATGAATTCATGTTTTGAAGGCAGAACAAAGCATTTATTGTCACCAGCGTAAAACAGAATAAGCTAGAAACTAACAAAGTAACGAATGAGAGAAAATGGAAAATTAATGTGATTTGAAGAGATATTCCAGAAAAAAGAGTTAATAGTCGGCCAGTGAACTACGTTTCAATTTAAAAACAAAAACTGTAGAAGAAAAACCCATCAGTAACTAAAATAAGAGACTTAGGGCTGGGAACAACCACATTAGGACTTTGAGCCAGAAATAGCACCATAATGATGAACAATTGCCTCATTTTTTAATCAAATCCGATTTGAAATGCTTTTACGCAGCTGTACATAAAAGAGGAATTACATAGCGCTTTGAAGGAGAGGAAAAGTGAAACTGTTATAGACGGTGCTTGATCTGTGCCTCTGACCAGGGTCAAGGTCCGTCTATCTAACATATATATATATATATATATATATATATATATATATATATATATATATATATATATATATATATATATATATATATATATATATATATATGTATATATATATATATATATATATATATATATATATATATATATATATATATATATATATATATATATATATATATATATATGTATGTATGTATGTGCGTGTGTAAATCTACAGCTGTATTTACTCCCACGGATAGACTGTTTCTCTCCCTCGCTCCTAGTTAGTATGTATATGGAAATGTAATTCGAGGCTCAGGCATGCCATCCCTCTGTAATATTAACTCTCCTCGTGATTCTGCATTACCCTGGTGAGCGCTGAGTAAGCTACGGCACTACCCTCTAGCATCGTTCTTGTGACTTACGTTAATCACACGTTGTTGTGACTTACATTAATAACATGTTGTTGTGACTTACGTGAAGCTCACGTTGTTGTGACTGACGCTAATCACACGATGTTGTGACTTACGTTAAGCTCACGTTGTTGTGACTTACATTAATCACACGTTGTTGTGACTAATGTGAGGTAATCCTTGTATGTTCTCTGCTCGTCTTCATTACCTCAACACTATTTGTTATTATTTTTTGATCCGGGAAACTGAGGATACCTTGGTAGTTCTCAGACCAAACCTGATTACCTCCTTTTACCCCTTCGCTATGTGACTCCCTACATAATTAACGCTTCCCGAAATGTAACAAGAATAATAATAATAACAAAGATAATAATAATAATAATAATAATAATAATAATAATAATAATAATAATAATAATAATAATAATAATAATAATAATAATAGCAATAATAATAGTAAGTAACAACAACAACATTAATAATAATAATAATAATAATAATAATAATAATAATAATAATAATAATAATAATAATAATAATAATAATAATAATAATAATAATAATAATAATAAAATTCGTACTGTTGAAAACCAGCTTCTTGCCATGAACGATTCTTGTGGAATTCTTCATTAAGGAGTATAGCCATCCCACATTTTGCGTTCACTGCCGCAGAACGCACCAGCTTTAAACCTCTGATGTCAATTGGCGTTCCTGGGTATGTTAGACCATGTCGAGTTATGTCTATTCTAGGCTACTGTTTAGTTAATTCGGTTGTGTCCTTTGAGCTGTTCCTTCTGTATGGATCGGGTGATACTGTGTGTAAATGCTTACATGTGTGTCTGTGCTAGTTAGGGATTCTGTAAGACGCGATGTGAATGTCAGATGAGTGGATTTAAAAAAGCAGAAGTGCATAGTAGCGCTCTGGACACTGTGGACTCGAAGCCTGCTAGAAACATTAGCATTTTGCAATAAATATCTAATATACAGTAGAACCCCCCTATCCACTGATTCAGTATCCGTGGTTTCAGTTATCCATGGTTTACCGTGGCCCAAAAATACCTCTTAATTTTGCATACTAATGGCTCTAAGTGCAAAAAAAAAAAAATCTGGCAGTTCTTCAAAAGCTAAGATAAGACATGAAGTGTTTCAACAACAGTGAAAAAAGTGATAATTCTCCTCTTATTGTGCGTAATTTACCAATTAAACTCTATAATAGGTATATATAGGACTTATATATTGGGTTTGCTATTATACACGGTTTCAGTATCCACGGCAGGTCCTTGGAAGGTATCACCCGTGGTTATGGGGGTTCTACTGTACTCATAGTGTTCCGTTTTCCTTATTCAGTTTCTCAGAGGCTTTTTCCTTGAAGTTTCCAATGGATATAGGACCCATTGCATTCTCCTGGATCTCATTTCTTCTGTTTACAGGATCCCATTCTATCTATGTACAGGATCCCATTATATGTTTGTATAGGATTCCATTCCATCTTTGCCCAACTCAGTGAGGAAACATTTTCTCTACTGTTTTTCTTCCCATTTTTCTCGTAGTCTTCAATACTGTCATCCCCTCCTCCTGCTCTTGTACCAGGAATATGTAACCCTCAGTTCTCTTTTTCTTATCCTTTGCATTTCAAGGAACGTTTGAACATTCCTAACCATTTTTTTTTTTGCTTCACTGGAGTCCCCTGCTGTGTGGTTATTTAGCACGAGGTCTGATGGAGACTGGATCTGCCGTCCATTGTTTGAGGTTCGGTCCCTGACGAGTGATGCTAGTGGTGATGCTGGTGATGATGTTGGTGGTGATGCTGGTGATGATGCTGGTGGTGATGCTGGTGATGATGTTGGTGGTGATGCTGGTGATGATGCTGGTGGTGATGCTGGTGGTGATGTTGGTGGTGATGCTGGTGGTGATGCTGGTGGTGATGTTGGTGGTGATGCTGGTGGTGATGCTGGTAGTGATGCTGGTGGTGATGCTGGTGGTGTTGCTGGTAGTGATGCTGGTGGTGATGCTGGTGGTGATGCTGGTAGTGATGCTGGTGGTGATGCTGGTGGTGATGCTGGTGGAAAGTGAACTCTGTTGTAGTTTCTGTTTGGCTGTGAGGTGAGTCAGTGTTCAACGCTAAAGTAAAATAGAATGTGTATAGTTGGTTGAGGATGTGAAGACACACATATGTGCGCGTATATGTATGTTTGTGTGTGGTTATAATAAACTACTTTCGGTGAATAAATAGAAGAGTGGACAGGGACTCGATCATGGTCCATGAAAGTACATCAGTATTTCAGTGCCTCTTAACTCGACTGGAATAATATAACTCAGTTCAACTCGTGTACTAACAACCCAGGCAGTCCTGGCCACTGGGACATACAAAATACATTAACATAGTTTACAGTTGCGTCTGAATTAAGCAAGGGTTTACCTGGCCTATAATAGTTGAGTACATCGTGTAAATTGTAGTGTTTCAGTATACTCAAGCTAAAATCAACAGAAACTAAACAGCAGTGTTTTAAGCTCGCTAAGCTATAAACAATAGTGTTTTGCCTTCTCTAAGTTCTAAAGAACATTGATTTATCTTCCCTAACCTCTATACAACAGTGATTTAACCTCCCTAAACTCTACACAGTAGTGTAGCAATCTCCCTAAGCTTTACGCAGCAGTGACGTAACCTCCCTAAGCTCTACACAGCAATCTTGTAACCTCTCGAATGTTAACAGGAGCAGTATAACCTGCCTCTGATCAAGGCAGGTTAGCAACAAACCACGTATCCCTTTGATACTCGTTATTTATATGTCAGTAAGTATTACTGTATTTACCGGAAGGCGCCAAACCCATAGAAGACATAGAGTGCCTTGGAAATGGGAGATAACGCGGTTTGATCCAAGGGGAAAGGGAGGGAAACCCCAGTCCCTTGGATGAAGATTCCTTCCCCGGATTATTTATATACACTATCATCCTTAAATTGCAAATGATGGGATTATCATCCTTACGGTACACTCATCCCTGCCTCGCAGGAGAGCTTGTATGATTAAAAAAAATGATAATTAATTTTTCTACGGAATATTGCATTCGTTCTGTTATTTATTTTCATACTGTAGCTAAAATTTCATAAGTGTCCGTGATCTTAAAATATATAAAAAATAAAATAAACCTGGTCTTCGATCATCGCGAGAAAAGTCACATCGACACCATGCCTAACTCTTCTAGGGTAGGGTAGGGTAGGTGCCCACGCTTGCAGCTCACAAGACTGTCATTCCCATTAGCCCCTAGGGGCGGGGATGGCAGACCAGAGAGGCCTAACTTCTCCGTACGAGCCCCGTGAGGGCGGGGAATGTGGCTAGGTCTGGGGACAGTTGGTCCCAAAGATGAGGAGGTACTTGTGCCTCATCCCATGGGAGACTTAGGTCTCAGACACTCCCTAGACAGGGAGCCAAGGCCGGGCCACCACTTGGAAAAGGCCCGGGCCGGGAGAATACCGGCGAATCTTTAATAATAATAAAGAGAAAAGTTACTTTTAGCCTCGTAAGATAGGCAAGGTTTGCAATGCTCACGTACGTGCAATAACTCTGAGATTGTTTCCACTGTATCCTCTGCTTTACCGTGGAGAATGGCTCCTCTCACCTTCTTATAGTGACCTGAAGTGAACCGAATTCCCAAACTCTAAAGTTGGGGGTTAGGGGCGACCAGTGACCTGAAGAAGTAGCAATGTGTGGCTCCTGGTTAGATGTTAGGGTCAATGTCCAATTGCAGCTATTTTCTACAGTGCGCTTAATAAGATCCTACACCGCCCTGCGACCATTCTCCATAAGTGAGCCTATGTTCCAACACTGCTTCATCGCCATCTCCTCACTGAACTTGATAATGTGAAGTATCTCACTGTTATTCTCCTCCTAGCTGAACGTACTGAGGAGAAAAATTACGAGCCTCAAAGGCTACGTAGAAAAAATGCTTCTAACTTGCATCTTTCTACGTTCTAGAAACAATTAAAAAACCAGTTAGTGACCTTCCATTTACAGTGTTTCGTCTAAACATACACATTTTTGTGCTTGCAGTGACGATTGTGTATCTCAGAGGCTTAGGAAAGGCCTAAGTATGTTTAATGGATGGCAGTAAGCCACATAGCTGATGGCTTATCGCAGTAGTAGGCCGGAACTTCTGGTGCAAACTGAGTCTACCCCTCCTAGGAGAAAGTCCTTTTCTGCGTGTTAACATAAGCCCGTCCTGAATAAATTATTATTTTTTTTTCCTCCCTTCTTTGGCTCACCTCCGTGATCTATAAAGGAATCTTTCCTTATCGTACCTTTACCATCTATATATTTTTTTTTATTATTACACTCCAGTGGACCATAAATAATCCCCTGCTCTTCTGAGCGGCGCTGCTGCTGCTGCTGCTGCCGCTGCTGCTGCTGTTGGGAATCAATACTATCTTGGATTTATATTTTCTGCTGCTCATGAAATTTTATTGTACAGCCTCTCAGCCCTCTGAGTCAGAAGCACTTTATAATGTTCACGTCAGGCTGTTGAGCATTTGGAGTTTAATGAAATGTCTTTTGCATTCACGAAGTATGAAGAAAAGTCGAAATACCTCAGCTGGAACATTTCACAACTAACTTACGAATTTGGCAATGGAAACTTGGACTACCATTCGGTCCATCTTCAGGCATTACTCTATCTTACCCGCGACCGAAACGTTGTCTAGGTTCCCAGTTTCGGTTCGAGTTAGTTGTGAATTCAAGAGGTATATTGAAATGTGTTTTTTTTTTTCGTGTGTAGACAGGGCTCTAGGATGAATGTTTTCAATGTACTTACACACTCGCCCAGTCTGGCGAATGTTAGTCCACCGCAAGTACACACTCGCCCAGTCTGGCGAATGTTAGTCCACCATAAGTACACACTCGCCCAGTCTGGCGAATGTTAGTCCACCGCAAGTACACACTCGCCCAGTCTGGCGAATGTTAGTCCACCGCAAGTACACACTCGCCCAGTTTGGCGAATGTTAGTCCACCATAAGTACACACTCGCCCAGTCTGGCGAATGTTAGTCCACCGTAAGTACACACTCGCCCAGTCTGGCGAATGTTAGTCCACCGTAAGTACACACTCGCCCAGTCTGGCGAATGTTAGTCCACCGTAAGTACACACTCGCCCAGTCTGGCGAATGTTAGTCCACCGTAAGTACACACTTGCCCAGTGTGGCGAATGTTAGTCCACCGTAAGTACACACTTGCCCAGTCTGGCGAATTTTAGTCCACCGTAAGTACACACTTGCCCAGTGTGGCGAATGTTAGTCCACCGTAAGTACACACTTGCCCAGTCTGGCGAATTTTAGTCCACCGTAAGTACACACTCGCCCAGTCTGGCGAATGTTAGCTCTTTCTACTGACAAACTTCCTCGGTGTGGCGATGAGCCAAGAAGTATTTATTACGGCAGATACTGCAAAAACAGCTTGGGACATCTCTCACTCACGTGTTCAGAAAATGCATTCGTTCTCATTTCCCCCTTTTATGGGAAGTTTCAGATGGATTTCTCATTCGATGAGAAAAGGTTCCAGGATTTTCAGTGTTACTGTTTGACATTTTTAGCTCTAGTTTTTCTTTGGTTCTTTTAATTAATTGATTTTGTTTTGTTGCTGTTGTTATTGCGACATTTCTATGAAGTTAGCAAAAAGTCGGTAATTGCATAAGTTTTCCGATGCTGTTGTTTTATTTCGAGATGTTTATCCTTATATTGGAAGTTTGTGGAATAAGCGACGCGATAGATTGGCACTACACGGCACTATAAGCATGGCTACAGGTTGGCACTACATGCATGGTGACAGGTTGGCACTACATGCATGGTGATAGGTTAGCAACATGCGTTGGAGAATAGGTTGATGATTTAGATGGAACCAAAAGAGTATAGTGATAGGCTGGCACCTATTGGGAAGCTTTCTTCACTGCGACCGGTGCGCTCCTTTGGCATTCCTTATATGCTTTACCAGTGCGCATATTTCCCTGGCATTCCGTATATACTATGCCTCTCGTCCGTTATAATCTGCCGGCACAAACGAAGCCAGAGTTATCCCCGTAGATCAGGTCGTAGATTATTACTATTGCAGATGCGATAATGGTTTGTTGTTGCAGGTGAGGTGGGTAATGTGGCACATACATGCCAGCCAGCGGAAAGTATGGCCCTCGTAAAAAAAGTAATATATAGTCATGTCATAACTTGCATAAGCCTCCAGTAGCGGAGATCGAGTGTGTGGGTTCGCCATGAACTGCTGTAGCCACGGCACTCGGATTTTATTCTCACCTCTGATAGTTACGATAGTTTTATGTACAATTATCCATTTTCTTATTTAATTCTTGTTTTCTTTTCTACTTCCCGATTTCTTCTTATTTAGTTTCCTTTCGTTTGCATCATTTTTAGTTCTAATTGTCGTTTTAAGTTTCCCTTTTCATTTTTAGTCCCCATTTTCTTTTCTAGCCTCCATTTTCACTTGTGGTCTCCCATTTTCTTTTCTACTCCCAATTTTCTTTTACAGTCATCCCATTTCCATTTCAAGCCTTCCCATTTGCTTTTCCACTTCCCATTTTCTTAATTTCAAAATTTGAGTGTTTTTCTCTTGCTTTTAGCCAGGTAGAAGCTTTGAGATTTTTATGTGGGTGTTAGCTGCGGGTGTTGCAGTGGCGCTGCAACAGATTTTATGACGGTGTTGCAAGCTTCTCGCCAAGTGTGTTGAGGCCTCCAACGCTGCCTGCTGCTCCCCGCATCCGCTCGTGTTATGGTAGTATAAAACTCATGTGTTCTTGATTGATTTTTTTTTCACTTTCAGACGCTCTGCCGTTTTGTCTCGTCTTTGCTACCCAGGAAGCTAGGCTTGGTGTTCATGTTCTCTTGTGCTACCCAGGAAGCTAGGCTTGGTGTTCATGTTCTCTTGTGCTACCCAGGAAGCTAGGCTTGGTGTTCATGTTCTCTTGTGCTACCCAGGAAGCTAGGCTTGGTGTTCATGTTCTCTTGTGCTACCCAGGAAGCTAGGCTTG
Organism: Cherax quadricarinatus; assembly: GCF_038502225.1. Classification (NCBI taxonomy): domain Eukaryota; kingdom Metazoa; phylum Arthropoda; class Malacostraca; order Decapoda; family Parastacidae; genus Cherax; species Cherax quadricarinatus. The sequence goes on from NC_091308.1 coordinate 26,671,123, forward strand.
GTGTTCATGTTCTCTTGTGCTACCCAGGAAGCTAGGCTTGGTGTTCATGTTCTCTTGTGCTACCCAGGAAGCTAGGTTTGGTGTTCATGTTCTCTTGTGCTACCCAGGAAGCTAGGCTTGGTGTTCATGTTCTCTTGTGCTACCCAGGAAGCTAGGCTTGGTGTTCATGTTCTCTTGTGCTACCCAGGAAGCTAGGTTTGGTGTTCATGTTCTCTTGTGCTACCCAGGAAGCTAGGCTTGGTGTTCATGTTCTCTTGTGCTACCCAGGAAGCTAGGCTTGGTGTTCATGTTCTCTTGTGCTACCCAGGAAGCTAGGTTTGGTGTTCATGTTCTCTTGTGCTACCCAGGAAGCTAGGTTTGGTGTTCATGTTCTCTTGTGCTACCCAGGAAGCTAGGCTTGGTGTTCATGTTCTCTTGTGCTACCCAGGAAGCTAGGCTTGGTGTTCATGTTCTCTTGTGCTACCCAGGAAGCTAGGTTTGGTGTTCATGTTCTCTTGTGCTACCCAGGAAGCTAGGCTTGGTGTTCATGTTCTCTTGTGCTACCCAGGAAGCTAGGCTTGGTGTTCATGTTCTCTTGTGCTACCCAGGAAGCTAGGTTTGGTGTTCATGTTCTCTTGTGCTACCCAGGAAGCTAGGTTTGGTGTTCATGTTCTCTTGTGCTACCCAGGAAGCTAGGCTTGGTGTTCATATTCTCTTGTGCTACCCAGAAATCTAGGCTAGGTGATCATGTTCTCTTGTGCTACCCAGGAAGCTAGGCTTGGTGTTCATGTTCTCTTGTGCTACCCAGGAAGCTAGGCTTGGTGTTCATGTTCTCTTGTGCTACCCAGGAAGCTAGGCTTGGTGTTCATGTTCTCTTGTGCTACCCAGGAAGCTAGGTTTGGTGTTCATGTTCTCTTGTGCTACCCAGGAAGCTAGGTTTGGTGTTCATGTTCTCTTGTGCTACCCAGGAAGCTAGGCTTGGTGTTCATGTTCTCTTGTGCTACCCAGGAAGCTAGGCTTGCTGTTCATGTTCTCTTGTGCTACCCAGGAAGCTAGGCTTGGTGTTCATGTTCTCTTGTGCTACCCAGGAAGCTAGGTTTGGTGTTCATGTTCTCTTGTGCTACCCAGGAAGCTAGGCTTGCTGTTCATGTTCTCTTGTGCTACCCAGGAAGCTAGGCTTGCTGTTCATGTTCTCTTGTGCTACCCAGGAAGCTAGGCTTGGTGTTCATGTTCTCTTGTGCTACCCAGGAAGCTAGGCTTGCTGTTCATGTTCTCTTGTGCTACCCAGGAAGCTAGGCTTGGTGTTCATGTTCTCTTGTGCTACCCAGGAAGCTAGGTTTGGTGTTCATGTTCTCTTGTGCTACCCAGGAAGCTAGGCTTGCTGTTCATGTTCTCTTGTGCTACCCAGGAAGCTAGGCTTGGTGTTCATGTTCTCTTGTGCTACCCAGGAAGCTAGGCTTGCTGTTCATGTTCTCTTGTGCTACCCAGGAAGCTAGGCTTGCTGTTCATGTTCTCTTGTGCTACCCAGGAAGCTAGGCTTGGTGTTCATGTTCTCTTGTGCTACCCAGGAAGCTAGGCTTGGTGTTCATGTTCTCTTGTGCTACCCAGGAAGCTAGGCTTGCTGTTCATGTTCTCTTGTGCTACCCAGGAAGCTAGGTTTGGTGTTCATGTTCTCTTGTGCTACCCAGGAAGCTAGGCTTGGTGTTCATGTTCTCTTGTGCTACCCAGGAAGCTAGGCTTGGTGTTCATGTTCTCTTGTGCTACCCAGGAAGTTAGGCTTGGTGTTCATGTTCTCTTGTGCTACCCAGGAAGCTAGGCTTGGTGTTCATGTTCTCTCGTGCTACCCAGGAAACTAGAACTAGTGTTTTTTTTTCGCTTGTGCTACCTAGGAAGCTAGTAGCAATGTGTTCCTTACATGTGCTACGTACCTATTTACAATAGGTGTGAGGCAACATGACCATGTCTCTACACATCCTTAGATCAAACCAGGGTCCATCGATTGTAAGCTGAAGGAGCTACCACTGAGCTACGAACCTTTTGTTTTAGTATGATGAATGCTTATCATGCTTAATAATCATTCACCAAGCTGATGATATACTGAATAATCCTGCAGAAAGGTGATTATATGCTTAATAATCATACACAAAGGTGATATGCTAAATAATCATTCACTAAGGATATTATACACTTGGAGTATACATAGAGAGGGTTTCGGGGGTCAACGCCCCCGCAGCTCGGTCTGAGACCAGGCCTCGTGGTGCATCAGGGTCAACCAGGCTGTTACTGCTGGCCACACACAAATTGACGTACGAACCACAGCTCGGCTGGTCAGGTACTGACTTTAGGTGCCTGTCCAGTGCCGTCTTGAAGACAACCAGGGGTCTATTGGTATTCACCCTTACGTATGCTGGGAGGCAGTTAAACAGTTTTGAGCCCCTGACACTGTGTTGTCTCTCAGTGTACTTGTGGCACCCCTTTTCATTGGGAGAATGCTTAATAGTTATACACAAAGTTGGTCATATGCTTAGTAATCATGCACAAAGAGATCATATACTTAATAATAATGCACAAAGAGATCATATACTTAATAATAATGCACAAAGAGATCATATACTTAATAATAATGCACAAAGAGATCATATACTTAATAATAATGCACAAAGAGATCATATACTTAATAATCATGCACAAAGAGATCATATACTTAATAATCATGCACAAAGAGATCATATACTTAATAATCATGCACAAAGAGATCATATACTTAATAATCATGCACAAAGAGATCATATACTTAATAATCATGCACAAAGAGATCATATACTTAATAATCATGCACAAAGGAGATCATTTACTTAATAATCATACACAAAGGTGATCATATACTTAATAATCATGCACAAAGATCATCATATACTTAATAATCATGCACAAAGGTGATAATATACTTAATAATCATGCACAAAGGTGATCATATACATAATAATCATGCACAAAGGTGATCATATACTAATAATCATGCACAAAGGTGATCATATACTAATAATCATGCACAAAGGTGATCATACACATAATAATCATGCACAAAGGTGATCATATACATAATAATCATGCACAAAGGTGATTATATACTAATAATCATGCACAAATGTGATCATATACTAATAATCATGCACAAAGGTGATCATATACTAATAATCATGCACAAAGGTGATCATATACTAATAATCATGCATAAAGATGATCATATACTAATAATCATGCACAAAGGTGATCATACACATAATAATCATGCACAAAGGTGATCATATACATAATAATCATGCACAAAGGTGATCATATACTAATAATCATGCACAAAGGTGATCATATACTTAATAATCATGCAAAAAGATCATCATATACATAATAATCATGCACAAAGGTGATCATATACTTAATAATCATGCACAAAGGTGATCATATACATAATAATCATGCACAAAGGTGATCATATACATAATAATCATGCACAAAGGTGATCATACACTAATAATCATGCACAAAGGTGATCATACACAAAATAATCATGCACAAAGGTGATCATATACATAATAATCATGCACAAAGGTGATCATATACTAATAATCATGCACAAAGGTGATCATATACTAATAATCATGCACAAAGGTGATCATACACATAATAATCATGCACAAAGGTGATCATATACTTAATAATCATGCACAAAGGTGATCATATACTAATAATCATGCACAAAGGTGATCATATACATAATAATCATGCACAAAGGTGATCATATACTAATAATCATGCACAAAGGTGATCATATACTAATAATCATGCACAAAGGTGATCATATACTAATAATCATGCACAAAGGTGATCATACACATAATAATCATGCACAAAGGTGATCATATACTTAATAATCATGCACAAAGGTTATCATATACTAATAATCATGCACAAATGTGATCATATACTAATAATCATGCACAAAGGTGATCATATACTAATAATCATGCAAAAAGGTGATCATATACTAATAATCATGCACAGAGGTGATCATACACATAATAATCATGCACAAAGGTGATCATATACATACTAATCATGCACAAGGTGATAATATACTAATAATCATGCACAAAGGTGATCATATACTTAATAATCATGCAAAAAGATCATCATATACATAATAATCATGCACAAAGGTGATCATATACTTAATAATCATGCACAAAGGTGATCATATACATAATAATCATGCAGAAAGGTGATCATATACATAATAATCATGCAGAAAGGTGATCATATAGTAATAATCATGCACAAAGGTGATCATACACAAAATAATCATGCACAAAGGTGATCATATACATAATAATCATGCACAAAGGTGATCATATACTAATAATCATGCACAAAGGTGATCATATACTAATAATCATGCACAAAGGTGATCATACACATAATAATCATGCACAAAGGTGATCATATACTTAATAATCATGCACAAAGGTGATCATATACTAATAATCATGCACAAAGGTGATCATATACTAATAATCATGCACAAAGGTGATCATATACTAATAATCATGCACAAAGGTGATCATATACTAATAATCATGCACAAAGGTGATCATATACTAAGAATCATGCACAAAGGTGATCATACACATAATAATCATGCACAAAGGTGATCATATACTTAATAATCATGCACAAAGGTGATCATATACTAATAATCATGCACAAAGGTGATCATATACATAATAATCATGCACAAAGGTGATCATATACTAATAATCATGCACAAAGGTGATCATATACTAATAATCATGCACAAAGGTGATCATATACTAATAATCATGCACAAAGGTGATCATACACATAATAATCATGCACAAAGGTGATCATATACTTAATAATCATGCAGAAAGGTTATCATATACTAATAATCATGCACAAAGGTGATCATATACTAATAATCATGCACAAAGGTGATCATATACTAATAATCATGCACAAAGGTGATCATATACTAATAATCATACACAGAGGTGATCATACACATAATAATCATGCACAAAGGTGATCATATACTAATAATCATGCACAAAGGTGATCATATACTTAATAATCATGCAAAAAGATCATCATATACATAATAATCATGCACAAAGGTGATCATATACTTAATAATCATGCACAAAGGTGATCATATACATAATAATCATGCACAAAGGTGATCATATACATAATAATCATGCACAAAGGTGATCATATACTAATAATCATGCACAAAGGTGATCATACACAAAATAATCATGCACAAAGGTGATCATATACTTAATAATCATGCTCAAAGGTGATCATATACTAATAATCATGCACAAAGGTGATCATATACTAATAATCATGCACAAAGGTGATCATATACTAATAATCATGCACAAAGGTGATCATATACTAATAGTCATGCACAAAGGTGATCATATACTAATAATCATGCACAAAGGTGATCATAGACATAATAATCATGCACAAAGGTGATCATATACTAATAATCATGCACAAAGGGGATCATATACTAATAATCATGCACAAAGGTGATCATATACTAATAATCATGCACAAATGTGA
>NC_091308.1:26681753-26734253 GCF_038502225.1 Cherax quadricarinatus
AACGTGGAAGGACAGGTGTAGTCCCAGGCAATCTGTTTTCCATCCTTCCAGGGTAGCATAGTGGCTCCATCAGGACGCTTTTGACTTCCATCAGACCTCTGTACTTGAGGTTCCCGTTGAGCTGGGCAACGGGCTGTGGAGAGGCTTCTCTTTATGATGTCATTTACCTCCTCATGTCTGGCATACTTCCCTTCTGCCGTGTGACACACGAGACCATGAAGTCCGAATTGATCAGCTGTCGCCCTGCCGCAAATACACCTTTGTTCGGTGAGAATGGGGGCGGCTAGGCGAAGAGCAACACCAATCCGAATGGCCTGTGGGTCGAGACGGGTGCCCAGGGAGGAATTGGGAACAGCTAACAGGAAATCTACTGAGTGTGGTGCCTTCACTGCCAGGAGACGAGCTTTGTCCTTTACTGAAGCATTGGAGAGCATTGTGTTGGCGATTTTTTCCATGATCGGTTTGTCTCAGTGGGAGTGTTTGTGCTCTTTGGGAGGAGCTGGTCTACTGGAGGAGTCTGTAAGGGTGTCCCACCGAATCGTTGCTTCAGTAAACCTGGGGTCTTGAGCTCCTACCACGTCTCTCAAGCGTTCGGGAACTATCTTCTTGACTAATGCACTGGAAGCCAAACACGAAGACAGAAAAGCAGGTAAAACAACATGCGTTGCTTTGCGCACCCCTATACCTCCCAGTCGTACTAGGAGGGTTGCCTGATCCCATTGCTCATCCTCTAGTGACAGGTTCAGTGCCTTCTTAAAGGTTGATCTCAGGTGTGCATCATATTCATCGAGTGTTGGGTTGTCAAAAGAGGGTGCACACCTCAGGAAGTAAGTGAGTCTTGGAATAGTAAGGCACCTTGTGAGGAGATACAGAGCATCATGGGCATCAAGATCGCTTATTCTCTCCTCCATTCTCATCAGGTCATTCAATTTGTCCCTGAGGACAGTGTCGATGGCCTGGTGACCCAGCGGTGCTCCCAAGAGGGTACTGTTCGACGGAGTGGTAGTTGAGACTTCCGGGAGGATTCTTCGCACAGCATTGATTATTTCCTGGTTTGCTGTGATGATTTCACATTTGGAGGGATTCTCCCTGTGTTATATATATATATATATATATATATATATATATATATATATATATATATATATATATATATATATATATATATATATATATATATATATGTATATATATATATATATATATATATATATATATATATATATATATATATATATATATATATATATATATATATATATATATATATATATATATATACATATATATTTATATATACATACAGGTATATATATATATATATATATATATATATATATATATATATATATATATATATATATATATATATATATATATATTATATATATGTAGATATATATATATATATATATATACATATATATATATATATATATATATATATATATATATATATATATATATATATATATATATATATATATATATTATATATATGTAGATATATATATATATATATATATATATATATATATATATATATATATATATATATATATATATATATATATATATATATATATATATATATATATATATATATATATATATATGGATTATAACTATTTTGCATTTTTCCAAAAAACATCTCCTGTGTCATAAATCGATGAACTTTTGTTTAAAAACAATGAAAAAGTCCCTAATTCCTCTCAGTTTTCAAAAAGGTCACCCCTAAATAAAAGCTATGAATCACCATATATTTATGTTACTAATCATAAGTAGCAACTCAGAAAATTACTAATTGTCAACTCTATATACTGGCGTCTACTATTGTTCTTATCATTTTCTCATTGTATTTCACAGAGGAGTGTATCAGTGAGCACCGCTTGTCTGATAATATATTTACAGGTATACCCTAACAGTGTGGGTTTAATTCTCAATATTTGACATTCATGTCACTGTAAATTTTTTAAGTTTCTAGAACTGTTAAGAAATTATTAATGGAACAGAAGAGATCCTCCATAAATCAGGATGGAGTTATGATATGAAGTTTTTGTACCATCTAACACGAGTGTTCAGATTCTTGGAAGAAAAAGGTCACTTACCTCTGATTAACTTTCAGAAAATTCCAAACATCAACAATGCCAGGTGGAATTCAAGAGCCATTCTAGTTATTCTTGTGTTCATTCTTAAACCTACAAGACGGAAGACTTTGGAGAAGATATGTAGATTCATTTCATACACCTGATTACTGGTTTACTGGTTTACTGATCAGCTGTACCATGAAAATGACTACAAGAATTTGTCAGAAATGTTGAAAGTTTACAAAAAAATTTCCAAACTCATTGAAAAATCACTGGAAGCAGGAGCCGTCCGCACTCAACATACCAAGAAGTAATCAGTGTGGTGAACGTGCACTCAAAGTTATGCAGGAACTGTATGCTGCTGCAGAAACAAAAACAAACTGCAACTTCGGTTTATTCTAAGCAATAAGTAGTAATATATGTACAAACATAATAACAATGATGCTGTAAACTGTTTTATTTGTTATTAATATTACATGCAATGTGCATTCAAGTTACTTGTTTTCGTTACTCGTTTTTTTTAATTTAGGGGCGACATTTTCTAAAAAGATATTGAAATAAAAAGTCATTTCTTTGCTTTTAGGCAAAAGTTCATCTGATTAAGGTACAGGAATATTACGTTGTAAAAAAGCTATAACCTTAACTATATATATATATATATATATATATATATATATATATATATATATATATATATATATATATATATATATATATATATATATATATGTATATATATATATATATATATATATATATATATATATATATATATATATATATACATATATATATATATATATATAAAAAATCCATAGCAGGTGGGAAGGACCTGGAGTTTGTAAGGACAGTTACTGAACAACTGCAGTACAGTCAAAGTTTCAGAGAAAAAAATCACTCACTATCATTAAAATTCATTTCTGGAACATAGTATAACGGTAAACTATAATATTGTATTGTTTACTGTATAATGTTCAACATGCAATATACAGTTTGTAATATACAAAAATGAATTAAACTAGTTAAGATCGCTAATTTAATGAATTAATGAAGAGATTCGGGAAAACCTCTTAGTTGGACTTGAGTCCTGGAGGTAATGCTTGCTGTACCTGCGCTGTTGACTAAGTGTACATTACACTTAGATGAGTTATTTTTTGATAGAGGTACTGAGTCTCTCTGCATAATATATCAAGTTTCGATAACAGGTTTTGCCTAGAATATCGTCTCTGTGAACATCTTTCCCAATGCCTTCAGGTGACAAGCGTTTTTTTTTTAACAATGTGTCCTAAATTGAGGACATTTAAATTAAAATCCTCTTTTTTTTAGTTGCTGTGGTGTCTGTCGGTTTATCAGTAATATTTTTAGTTCTTATTTTTACACAGTTAGTTTAATTAATTTATAACAGATGCAAATTTATTTAAATTGTAGCGTGTAGACGAGTTTGCTGCCACTTGTTTCCAGCACGAAATTCTTCAGCTGCGTCCCAGCGGTGCAGACGGTAACGCTTACCACCGGAGACTTTATATATAATTTTCAGATCATTTAAGGAAGATTATTCAGCGTCAATACAAACGAAATGTCTGTGAGTTACAATTTAAACTTCACCTTGTGATTGTTACCGTGAGGCCCACTGACTGTTACAGTCAGGATAGTTGAAACCAGGAGAGCATCATGCTACAAGCGTGAGGTTCCTTGTGAGTGACGGGGCTTCAGCTGTTTCAGCTCATGAATATCAAGTGAGTTTTCGTTTGAGTGACGGCAGCAGAGCAGTTTCAACATAGATGATGTTATTGTTTTTACTTCAAAATTTTGTGTAGAATCACCGGACACTGGTGATTCTTCACCCGTTCAGTGATGCTGCTGTCTCTCTGACAGAGACACGGAAGATCGTGTGCTTGCTTGCCTGTCTCTCTCAGTGATCTGAGTGTACTTAACTCTCAGTGTGGAGACGGGTCCAGCCTCAGGTACGTAACATCATCATTGTCAACTGGAACTTCCTAAAGACGTGTCTACAGAACTTCAACTTCCCCTTATTTCAATTTAGGTTTTTATTTATCCAGAGGATTGCAATGGTTTCATTATAGGCGAATTTTACTGAGGATTTAAAAAAATGGATTTAGGAGTTAAAAGTTGTGAGATGTTAGATGGGAAGGTGAAGACATTGGAACAACGAAAAGAATATTTTTGAGGAGCTGTCAAACGTGGATGATGGAAGGGAGGCAGCGACTTCATGGATGAGGAAGGGAGGAACAAAATCTATTAAGAAGAGGGAAGAGTCGGAGACGAGGAAAGAGGAAGTGGGTGAGGCAGTGAGAACAAAGTAGTTAGGATGGATGAGATTAATAATGAAATCCTGAAAACAGCTGAGAAAATGGTGTTAGAATTATTGGTATGTGTTTAAAGAAAGAAACAGAGATATTCAAGGATTAAAATGAAGCAAAGTGAAGGAAAATAGGAAACCTTGAAAAGGATAGAGCAATGAAAGTATGAAAAAGCCTAGGCAATGAAAGATTTCTCATCAGATTGAAGGATGGGAAATACTGATTAAGTGAATACATTTAGATATTTGTGAGTAGTTGTGGCAATATATGGGGCCATAAAGACGGGATAAATCGCAGAACAGACTCAGGTAAGACATTTTTTTTTAGTTTAGTGGCGTCTTTGGAAATAAATAAGATTTTTATTGCACTCAAAATGCTGAACTTTCCACTTTATAGTTGTGTCAACGCATTTTTTCATGAATGCAAGACACGGCCTCTGAATGTTGAAGCACAGTGGAGGCTGGAGGCAGCGAAGACATTTGAGATCAGTGTGTGTTGTGGTGTGGAAATTATGCAAAGAATAAGGAGTGAAGAAATTAGAAAGCAGTTGTAATGATATGGTAGACATAATTCGGATAGCGGAGGTTGAGCTATTCATTTTTCGGAGGAAAGGAGGATCAAGATGAGTTGACCACGAAATGTAAGTCGTGGGTGGATGAACAGAGATATTGGAGAGGTCCTAGGAAGAATTTCAAGGGCCAGGGGATTAATCATCAAACCGGCATGATGATGGGCCAAACCATACCCCGGCCGGGATTGAACCCGCGGTCATAGAGTCTCAAAACTCCAGCCCGTCGCGTTAGCCACTAGACCAGCTAGCCACAATAAGATTCGTCCAACTAGGTATATTTCTACACCATAGGAAGGTTAGCACAGGCACCACTGTGACCACAAATGCAAGTGGTGCCTGTGCTAACCTTCCTATGGTGTAGAAATATACCTAGTTGGACGAATCTTATTGTGGCTAGTTGGTCTAGTGGCTAACGCGACGGGCTGGAGTTTTGAGACTCTATGACCGCGGGTTCAATCCCGGCCGGGGTATGGTTTGTTAAGATAAGATAAGATAAGATTTTGTTCGGATTTTTAACCCCGGAGGGTTAGCCACCCAGGATAACCCAAGAAAGTCAGGGCGTCATCGAGGACTGTCTAACTTATTTCCATTGGGGTCCTTAATCTTGTCCCCCAGGATGCGACCCACACCAGTCGACTAACACCCAGGTACCTATTTGCTGCTAGGTGAACAGGACAATAGGTGTAAGGAAACGTGTCGGAATTTCCACCCGCCGGGAATCGAACCCGGGCCCTCCGTGTGTGAAGCGGGAGCTTAAGCCACCAGACCACCGGGTCATTACGATTTCGTGAGTCATGGTGATGGTGTAGCAACGGTGTGGGCAGAGAAAGCAAGTTTCAGGATTTGACGCGCTGAAGGAGTGTAAAAATATTTTTTGAGTGGATTCAGAGAAAACGGTTAGCAAAACTTGACATCAGGAGGCGGGAAGTACGCTGCTGATTTTTGATACTCGATTTGAATTGTTACAGTTGTTGAATTGTTAAAATAGTTGAACTGCAACATCAGTTGTATTTTTGTACCCAACTTCCTACACCAAAAATATCAAAAGTAGAGGTCATAGTCTTCAGTGACAGTACCAGTCGAGCCCTCTTCCCACAAAGAGTAGTTTTCAACAGAGTTAAATAGGAGGCTACCATAGTGAAGAGCTCTGTTCCACAAGGCACAGTACTCGCCCCCATCCTGTTCCTCATCTTCATATCAGACAGACAGAGATATACATCACAGAACCGTATCATCCTTTGTGGATGATACTAGGATCTGCATGAGGCTATCATCTGCTGAGGACGCGGTTAACCTCCAAGAAGATATAAACAAAGTTTTCCAGTGGGCAACGGAAAACAATATGATGTTCAATGAGGACAAATTCCAACTAATCTGTTATGAAAAACTGGAGGAGATAATAACTAGAACAGAGTATACTACTGACTCCGGCCATACAATAGAGCGGAAAAATAATGTAAGGAACCTGGGAGTAGTAATGTCTGAGGATCTCACTTTCAAGCATCACAACAGTGCCACGATCACAAGTGCAAAGAAAATGATAGGATGGATAATTAGAACGTTCAAAACGAGAGATGCCAAGCCATTGATGATCCTTTTCAAATCACTTGTTCTCTCAAGGCTGGAATACTGCTGTACATTAGCATCTCCGTTCAAAGCAGGTGAAATTGCAGATCTAGAGAGTGTACAGACATCCTTTATTACACGTATAAGTTCTGTCAAGCACCTTAACTACTGGGAACGCTTGGAAGCACTTGACTTGTACTCGTTGGAACGCAGGAGGGAGAGATATATCATAATATACACTTGGAAAATCCTGGAAGGAATGGTCCCGAATCTGCACACACAAATCACTCGCTACTAAAGTAAAAGACTGGGCAGGCGATGCAAAATGCCCCCAATAGTAGGGGCGCCATTGGTACAGTAAGAGAACACACCATAATTGTCCGGGGCACAAGACTGTTCAACAGCCTCCCACCAAGCATAAGGAGAATTACCAATAAACCCCTGGCTGCCTTCAAGAGAGAGCTGGACAGACACCTAAAGTCAGTGCCGGATCAACCGGGCTGTGGTTCGTACGTTGGACTGCGTGCGGCCAGCAGTAACAGCCTGGTTGATCAGGTTCTGATCCACCGGGAGGCCTGGTCGTAGACCGGGACTCGGGGGCGTTGATCCCCGGAATAACCTCCAGGTAGACTCCAGGTAGGCAGGTTCCCTTGACTAAAGACTTCACCTCTTCTACGTCTCTATGCTCCACCGCACTCTCCCTAATATGAAGGAACAAGTCATCCTTGATGAGCAACCTTACATTCAATCTCAGGTGGCCAGATGTGGCAGGATCTGAACATCACAACATCAGGAAGTAACAGAAACGCCAAGCAGCCACAGAAATGTCTGGCAGCTACAGAAATGTCTGGCAGCCACAGACAAGATGACGGACAACATCAGACAAGAAGCCAGTCAGCAACAGAAACGTCAGACAACAACAGAAGCGACAGGCAGCAGCAGAGACGCCAGGTAGCAACAGAGACTCCAGGCAACACCAGAGAAACCAGACAACAATATAGACGCCAGGCAACAATAGAGACACCAGGGAGCACCAGAAACACCAGGGAGCACCAGAGACGCCATGCAACAACAGAGACGCCAGGCAACAACAGAGACACCAGGGAGCACCAAAAACACCAGGGAGCACCAGAGACGGCAGGCAACAACAGAGACGCCAGGTAGCAACAGAGACTCCAGGCAACAATAGAGAAGCCAGACACCAATATAGACGCCAGGCTACAATAGAGACACCAGGGAACACCAGAAACACCAGTGAGCACCAGAGACGCCAGGCAACAACAGAAACACCAGGCAACAACAGAGACACCAGGGAGCACCAGAAACACCAGGGAGCACCAGAGACGGCAGGCAACAACAGAGACGCCAGGCAGCAACAGAGACGCCAGGTAGCAACAGAGACGCCAGACAACAACAGGGACGCCAGGCAACAACAGAGACGCCGGGCAACAATAGAGACGCCAGGTAGCAACAGAGATGCCATACAACAACAGAGACGCCAGGTAGCAACAGAGACCCGAGGCAACAACAGAGACGCCAAGTAGCAGCAGAGACGCCAGGCAACAACAGAAATGCCAGGCAACAACAGAGACGCCAGGCAACTACAGAGACACCAAGTAGCAGCAGAGACGCCAGGCAACAACAGAGATGCCAGGCAACAACAGAGACGTCAGGCAACAACAGAGAAGCCAAGTAGCAGCAGAGACGCCAGGCAACAACAGGGACGCCAGGCAACAACAGAGACGCCAGGCAACAACAGAGACGCCATACAACAGCAGAGACGCCAGGCAACAACAGAGATGTCAGGCAACAACAGAGATGCCAGGCAACAACAGAGACGCCAGGCAACAACAGAGACGCCAGGCAACAACAGGGACGCCAGGCAACAACAGAGACACCAAGTAGCAGCAGAGACGCCAGGCAACAACAGAGATGCCAGGCAACAACAGAGACGCCAGGCAACAACAGAGACGCCAAGAAGCAGCAGAGACGCCAGGCAACAACAGAGATGCCAGGCAACAGAGACGCCAGGCAACAACAGAGACGCCAAGTAGCAGCAGAGACGCCAGGCGACAACAGGGACACCAGGCAACAACAGAGTCGCCAGGAAACAACAGAGACGCCAGGCAACAACAGAGACGCCGGGCAACAACAGAGATGTCAGGCAACAACAGAGACGCCAGGCAACAACAGAGACGCCAGGCAACAACAGAGACCCCAGGCAACAACAGAGACGCCAGGAAACAACAGAGACGCCGGGCAACAATAGAGACGCCAGGTAGCAACAGAGATGCCATACAACAACAGAGACGCCAGGTAGCAACAGAGACCCGAGGCAACAACAGAGACGCCAAGTAGCAGCAGAGACGCCAGGCAACAACAGAGATGCCAGGAAACAACAGAGAGGCCAGGCAAAAACAGAGACATCAAGTAGCAGCAGAGACGCCAGGCAACAACAGAGACACCAGGCAATAACAGAGACGTCATGCAACAATAGAGACGCCAGACAACAATAGAGACGTCAGGCAGCAACAGAGACGCCAGGCAACAATAGGGACGCCAGGCAACAACAGAGACACCAGGCAACAACAGAGACGCCAGGTAGCAACAGAGATGCCAGACAACAACAGGGACGCCAGGCAACAATAGAGACGCCAGGCAGCAACAGAGCAGGTAGCAACAGAGACGCCAGACAACAACAGGGACGTCAGGCAACAACAGAGACGCCGGGCAACAATAGAGACGCCAGGTAGCAACAGAGATGCCAGGCAACAATAGAGACACCAGGCAACAACAGAGACGCCAGGTAGCAACAGAGACGCCAGGCAACAATTGAGACGCCAGGTAGCAACAGAGATGCCATGCAACAACAGAGACGCCAGGTAGCAACAGAGACCCGAGGCAACAACAGAGACGCCAAGTAGCAGCAGAGACGCCAGGCAACAACAGAAATGCCAGGCAACAACAGAGACGCCAGGCAACAGCAGAAACGCCAGGCAACAACAGAGACGCCAGGCAACAACAGAGACGCCAGGCAACAACAGAGATGTCAGGCAACAACAGAGATGCCAGGCAACAACAGAGACGCCAGGCAACAACAGAGACGCCGGGCAACAACAGGGACGCCAGGCAACAACAGAGACACCAAGTAGCAGCAGAGATGCCAGGCAACAACAGAGATGCCAGACAACAACAGAGACGCCAGGCAACAACAGAGACGCCAGGCAACAACAGAGACGCCAAGTAGCAGCAGAGACGCCAGGCAACAACAGAGACGCCAGGCAACAACAGAGACGCCAGGCAACAACAGAGACGCCAGGCAACAACAGAGACGCCAGGCAACAACAGAGATGTCAGGCAACAACAGAGACGCAACTGACGCAACAGAGACGCCAGGCAGCAACAGAGACGCCTGCCAGGCAACAACAGAGACGCCAGGCAACAACAGGGACGCCAGGCACCAACAGGGACGACAACAACAGAGACACCAAGTAGCACAGAGACGCCTGACAGCAACAGAGACGCCTGACAGCAACAGAGACGCCAGGCGACAACAGGGACGCCAGGCAACAACAGAGACGCCAGGCAACAACAGAGACGCCAGGCAACAACAGAGACGCCTGACAGCAACAGAGACGCCTGACAGCAACAGAGACGCCTGACAGCAACAGAGACGCCAGGCAGCAACAGAGACGCCTGACAGCAACAGAGACGCCTGACAGCAACAGAGACGCCTGACAGCAACAGAGACGCCAGGCAGCAACAGAGACGCCTGACAGCAACAGAGACGCCTGACAGCAACAGAGACGCCTGACAGCAACAGAGACGCCTGACAGCAACAGAGACGCCTGACAGCAACAGAGACGCCTGACAGCAACAGAGACGCCTGACAGCAACAGAGACGCCAGGCAACAACAGAGACGCCAGGCAGCAACAGAGACGCCTGACAGCAACAGAGACGCCTGACAGCAACAGAGACGCCTGACAGCAACAGAGACGCCTGACAGCAACAGAGACGCCTGACAGCAACAGAGACGCCTGACAGCAACAGAGACGCCTGACAGCAACAGAGACGCCTGACAGCAACAGAGACGCCTGACAGCAACAGAGACGCCAGGCAACAACAGAGACGCCAGGCAGCAACAGAGACGCCTGACAGCAACAGAGACGCCTGACAGCAACAGAGACGCCTGACAGCAACAGAGACGCCTGACAGCAACAGAGACGCCTGACAGCAACAGAGACGCCTGACAGCAACAGAGACGCCTGACAGCAACAGAGACGCCAGGCAGTAGACAAGAGAACACTGGATGTAACATATATACCAATACGGCCACAATGGCCGACATTTGCGACTTTCCGCCAAGTTCATATAAACTTTCCTCATAGAGAAGATTTGTCTTTCTTTACTCCCAGTCAGTTTTTTCCCTAAAAGAAAAAACAATCAGTAACAGGAAGAAAAACTTTCCATAGACTGTCAATGACGTTAGAGCTGAGAGAAAATACAGAAGAAATTAGAGTTAGATATTGAATAATTAAGTACTTTGCTAAACATATTACATGCCAGATGTAAATGGCCAACGGCAGATAGTACTGAGGGAGAACACACCTTGCTTAAGAAGCATTAACTTGGACAGTGTTTTCTTGTGGGTAAAGCACTTGTTTGGTCATGGCTTAAACATTGTTTAAAAGGGTAAACTGAGGTGCCTTGCTAAATTCAGTACCGAGTATCCTTTCTTCAGCATGTTGCTTTCATGTCTGGAGAATATCTATGTGGTGCCGAATCGATAAAAACTGGTCACTTAGCAACAACTTATTTAAAATTAAGTCCTTTCTAAATTTTTCTCTAAAACATTTAAAGATATATATTTTTTTAATTTATAATTATATAAAAATTAATGATTTTGTACCAAAAGAACCTTAGGAAACTTACCTAACCTTATCATAAAATGCGCAACTTAATTTAGCGTAATCCAACTAAATATATTATATATAAGTTTATAATAATTTAATAATGAAGAAACACAATGAAATATATTTTTTTTTTCGTCTGGTTCAAAATTATTTTTGCAAAATTACTGCACACACAGTATATATATATATATATATATATATATATATATATATATATATATATATATATATATATATATATATATATATATATATATATATATATATATATATATATATATATATATATATATATAGAGGTAGTACGTTGGTAGACAGCAACCACCCAGGGAAGTACTACCGTCCTGCCAGATGACTGTGGAACAGAAACCTGTAACTGTTTTGCATGATGGTAGGATTGCTGGTTTCTTTTTCTGTCTCATAAACACGCTAGATAACAGGGATATCTTGCTACTCCTACTTACACTTTGGTCACACTTCACAGACACGCACATGCATATATATATATACATACATCTAGGTTTTTCTCGTTTTTCTAAATAGCTCTTGTTCCTCTTTATTTCTTCTATTGTCCATGGGGAAGTGGAAAAGAATCTTTCCTCCGTAAGCCATGCGTGTCGTATGAGGCGACTAAAATGCCGGGAGCAATGGGCTAGTAACCCCTTCTCCTGTAGACATTTACTAAAAAAGAGAAGAAGAAAAACTTTATAAAACTGGGATGCTTAAATGTGCGTGAATGTAGTGCGGATGACAAGAAACAGATGATTGCTGATGTTATGAATGAAAAGAAGTTGGATGTCCTGGCCCTAAGCGAAACAAAGCTGAAGGGGGTAGGGGAGTTTCGGTGGGGGGAAATAAATGGGATTAAATCTGTAGTATCTGAGAGAGTTAGAGCAAAGGAAGGGGTAGCAGTAATGTTGAATGATCAGTTATGGAAGGAGAAAAGAGAATATGAATGTGTAAATTCAAGAATTATGTGGATTAAAGTAAAGGTTGGATGCGAGAAGTGGGTCATAATAAGCGTGTATGCACCTGGAGAAGAGAGGAATGTAGAGGAGAGAGAGAGAGATTTTGGGAGATGTTAAATGAATGTATAGGAGCCTTTGAACCAAGTGAGAGAGTAATTGTGGTAGGGGACCTGAATGCTAAAGTAGGAGAAACTTTTAGAGAGGGTGTGGTAAGTAAGTTTGGGGTGCCAGGTGTAAATGATAATGGGAGCCCTTTGATTGAACTTTGTATAGAAAGGGGTTTAGTTATAGGTAATACATATTTTAAGAAAAAGAGGATAAATAAGTATACAAGATTTGATGTAGGCCGAAATGACAGTAGTTTGTTGGATTATGTATTGGTAGATAAAAGACTGTTGAGTAGACTTCAGGATGTACATGTTTATAGAGGGGCCACAGATATATCAGATCACTTTCTAGGTGTAGCTACACTGAGAGTAAAAGGTAGATGGGATACAAGGAGAATAGAAGTATCAGGGAAGAGAGAGGTGAAGGTTTATAAACTAAAAGAGGAGGCAGTTAGGGTAAGATATAAACAGCTATTGGAGGATAGATGGGCTAATGAGAGCATAGGCAATGGGGTCGAAGGGGTATGGGGTAGGTTTAAAAATGTAGTGTTAGAGTGTTCAGCAGAAGTTTGTGGTTACAGGAAAGTGGGTGCGGGAGGGAAGAGGAGCGATTGGTGGAATGATGATGTGAAGAGAGTAGTAAGGGAGAAAAAGTTAGCATATGAGAAGTTTTTACAAAGTAGAAGTGATGCAAGGAGGGAAGAGTATATGGAGAAAAAGAGAGAGGTTAAGAGAGTGGTGAAGCAATGTAAAAAGAGAGCAAATGAGAGAGTGGGTGAGATGTTATCAACAAATTTTGTTGAAAATAAGAAAAAGTTTTGGAGTGAGATTAATAAGTTAAGAAAGCCTAGAGAACAAATGAATTTGTCAGTTAAAAATAGGAGAGGAGAGTTATTAAATGGAGAGTT
Source organism: Cherax quadricarinatus (assembly GCF_038502225.1). Classification (NCBI taxonomy): domain Eukaryota; kingdom Metazoa; phylum Arthropoda; class Malacostraca; order Decapoda; family Parastacidae; genus Cherax; species Cherax quadricarinatus. The sequence goes on from NC_091308.1 coordinate 26,695,196, forward strand.
AGAGGTATTGGGAAGATGGAGGGAATATTTTGAGGAATTGTTAAATGTTGATGAAGATAGGGAAGCTGTGATTTCGTGTTTAGGGCAAGGAGGAACAACATCTTGTAGGAGTGAGGAAGAGCCAGTTGTGAGTGTGGGGGAAGTTCGTGAGGCAGTAGGTAAAATGAAAGGGGGTAAGGCAGCCGGGATTGATGGGATAAAGATAGAAATGTTAAAAGCAGGTGGGGATGTAGTTTTGGAGTGGTTGGTGCAATTATTTAATAAATGTATTGAAGAGGGTAAGGTACCTAGGGATTGGCAGAGAGCATGCATAGTTCCTTTGTATAAAGGCAAAGGGGATAAAAGAGAGTGCAAAAATTATAGGGGGATAAGTCTGTTGAGTATACCTGGCAAAGTGTATGGTAGAGTTATTATTGAAAGAATTAAGAGTAAGACGGAGAATAGGATAGCAGATGAACAAGGAGGCTTTAGGAAAGGTAGGGGGTGTGTGGACCAGGTGTTTACAGTGAAACATATAAGTGAACAGTATTTAGATAAGGCTAAAGAGGTCTTTGTGGCATTTATGGATTTGGAAAAGGCGTATGACAGGGTGGATAGTGGGGTAATGTGGCAGATGTTGCAGGTGTATGGTGTAGGAGGTAGGTTACTGAAAGCAGTGAAGAGTTTTTACGAGGATAGTGAGGCTCAAGTTAGAGTATGTAGGAAAGAGGGAAATTATTTCCCAGTAAAAGTAGGCCTTAGACAAGGATGTGTGATGTCACCGTGGTTGTTTAATATATTTATAGATGGGGTTGTAAGAGAAGTAAATGCGAGGGTCTTGCCAAGAGGCGTGGAGTTAAAAGATAAAGAATCACACATAAAGTGGGAGTTGTCACAGTTGCTCTTTGCTGATGACACTGTGCTCTTGGGAGATTCTGAAGAGAAGTTGCAGAGATTGGTGGATGAATTTGGTAGGGTGTGCAAAAGAAGAAAATTGAAAGTGAATACAGGAAAGAGTAAGGTTATGAGGATAACAAAAATATTAGGTGATGAAAGATTGGATATCAGATTGGAGGGAGAGAGTATGGAGGAGGTGAATGTATTCAGATATTTGGGAGTGGACGTGTCAGCGGATGGGTCTATGAAAGATGAGGTGAATCATAGAATTGATGAGGAGAAAAGGGTGAGTGGTGCACTTAGGAGTCTGTGGAAACAAAGAACTTTGTCCTTGGAGGCAAAGAGGGGAATGTATGAGAGTATAGTTTTACCAACGCTCTTATATGAGTGTGAAGCATGGGTGATGAATGTTGCAGTGAGGAGAAGGCTGGAGGCAGTGGAGATGTCATGTCTGAGAGCAATGTGTGGTGTGAATATAATGCAGAGAATTCGCAGTTTGGAAGTTAGGAGGAGGTGCGGGATTACGAAAACTGTTGTCCGGAAGGCTGAGGAATGGTTGTTGAGGTGGTTCGGACATGTGGAGAGAATGGAGCGAAACAGAATAACTTCAAGAGTGTATCAGTCTGTAGTGGAAGGAAGGCGGGGTAGGGATCGGCCTAGGAAAGGTTGGAGGGAGGGGGTAAAGGAGGTTTTGTGTGCGAGGGGCTTGGACTTCCAGCAGGCATGCATGAGCGTGTTTGATAGGAGTGAATGGAGACAAATGGTTTTTAATACTTGACGTGCTGTTGGAGTGTGAGCAAAGTAACATTTATGAAGGGGTTCAGGGAAACCGGCAGGCCGGACTTGAGTCCTGGAGATGGGAAGTACAGTGTCTGCACTCTGAAGGAGGGGTGTTAATGTTGCAGTTTAAAAACTGTAGTGTAAAGCACCCTTGTGGCAAGACAGTGATGGAGTGAATGATGGTGAAAGTTTTTTTTTCTCGGGCCACCCTGCCTTGGTGGGAATCGGCCAGTGTGATAAAATATATATATATATATATATATATATATATATATATATATATATATATATATATATATATATATATATATATATATATATATATATATATATATATATACATATATATATATGTCGTGCCGAATATGTAAAACTGGTCAATTAGTAAGAACTCATTTAAAATTATGTCGTTTCTGAAATTTTCTCTTATACGTTTAAAGATATATATTTTTCATTAATGTTAATGTAAAAATTTTTAATTTTGCACCAAAAGAATCTTAGAAAACTTACCTAACCTTATTAACGCAAGAGCAATTTATTTTAACCTAACCCAACTCCTGCAGAGTGACGCTGCTGTACCGCCTTGCCGCCCACCACTCCTGCAGAGTGACGCTGCTGTACTGCCTTGCCGCCCACCACTCCTGCAGAGTGACGCTGCTGTACTGCCTTGCCGCCCACCACTCCTGCACAGTGACGCTGCTGTACTGCCTTGCCACCCACCACTCCTGCAGAGTGACGCTGCTGTACTGCCTTGCCGCCCACCACTCCTGCAGAGTGACGCTGCTGTACTGCCTTGCCACCCACCACTCCTGCAGAGTGACGCCGTTGTACTGCCTTGCCGCCCACCACTCCTGCAGAGTGACGCTGTTGTACTGCCTTGCCACCCACCACTCCTGCACAGTGACGCTGCTGTACTGCCTTGCCACCCACCACTCCTGCAGAGTGACGCTGCTGTACTGCCTTGCCACCCACCACTCCTGCAGAGTGACGCTGCTGTACTGCCTTGCCACCCACCACTCCTGCAGAGTGACGCTGCTGTACTACCTTGCCGCCCACCACTCCTGCAGAGTGACGCTGCTGTACTACCTTGCCAACCACCACTCCTGCAGAGTGACGCTGCTGTACTACCTTGCCAACCACCACTCCTGCAGAGTGACGCTGCTGTACTACCTTGCCAACCACCACTCCTGCAGAGTGACGCTGCTGTACTGCCTTGCCACCCACCACTCCTGCAGAGTGACGCTGCTGTACTACCTTGCCAACCACCACTCCTGCAGAGTGACGCTGCTGTACTACCTTGCCAACCACCACTCCTGCAGAGTGACGCTGCTGTACTGCCTTGCCACCCACCACTCCTGCAGAGTGACGCTGCTGTACTACCTTGCCAACCACCACTCCTGCAGAGTGACGCTGCTGTACTGCCTTGCCACCCACCACTCCTGCAGAGTGACGCTGCTGTACTGCCTTGCCACCCACCACTCCTGCACAGTGACGCTGCTGTACTGCCTTGCCACCCACCACTCCTGCAGAGTGACGCTGCTGTACTGCCTTGCCACCCACCACTCCTGCAGAGTGACGCTGCTGTACTGCCTTGCCACCCACCACTCCTGCAGAGTGACGCCGTTGTACTGCCTTGCCGCCCACCACTCCTGCAGAGTGACGCCGCTGTACTGCGTTGCCACCCACCACTCCTGCAGAGTGACGCTGCTGTACTGCCTTGCCACCCACCACTCCTGCAGAGTGACGCTGCTGTACCGCCTTGCCACCCACCACTCCTGCAGAGTGACGCTGCTGTACCGCCTTGCCGCCCACCACTCCTGCAGAGTGACGCTGCTGTACTGCCTTGCCGCCCACCACTCCTGCAGAGTGACGCTGCTGTACTGCCTTGCCGCCCACCACTCCTGCAGAGTGACGCTGCTGTACTGCCTTGCCGCCCACCACTCCTGCAGAGTGACGCTGCTGTACTGCCTTGCCACCCACCACTCCTGCAGAGTGACGCTGCTGTACTGCCTAGCCGCCCACCACTCCTGCAGAGTGACGCTGCTGTACTGCCTTGCCGCCCACCACTCCTGCAGAGTGACGCTGCTGTACTGCCTTGCCGCCCACCACTCCTGCAGAGTGACGCTGCTGTACTGCCTTGCCACCCACCACTCCTGCAGAGTGACGCTGCTGTACTGCCTTGCCGCCCACCACTCCTGCAGAGTGACGCTGCTGTACTGCCTTGCCGCCCACCACTCCTGCAGAGTGACGCTGCTGTACTGCCTTGCCACCCACCACTCCTGCAGAGTGACGCTGCTGTACTGCCTTGCCGCCCACCACTCCTGCAGAGTGACGCTGCTGTACTGCCTTGCCGCCCACCACTCCTGCAGAGTGACGCTGCTGTACTTCCAACCTCCAGGACCCAATTTTGGCCGTATTTTTATCATATTCATGGGAAAGTGCTATACCCGTATGGAATACGCAGCGTCTGTGTGTTGGGGGGAGGAACAAATGGGGAGTGTAGCAACCTGGTTTGATCTGATGCAATGGAGAATTGCTCTAGTTCCTCAAATCAAGACATGTTCATCACCCTCCATGCACTGTCCTTGAAGGGAGACGCTGTAGTTTTCAAGGACATTTTTTTTTCGAGTAAATTGGTGATTTAGGACTTTACATTTTTCTCTTGTCTGGTACATATATTGTAATGACGAGTGAGGCATTTCATGTTATTTGTTAAGTCTGTCTCCGAGGCCGTCGGAGAGATGCTGCATCAACCATCCTAACATTCTTCTCAAAAACATGGAAGACAGGAAATATCTCGTACAATTCTGCCATTCCTTCTATTTTCGTTTTTATTGTCATTAATCATAAAGCCTTTCTCATTGGTTCTTCAATATTTCATTCCTTTAGTAATGTCCAGGTTGTCAGCGTGGCTCACTCTTTGATGGATCGCACCAACACAGTTGCTGCCTCAGCAACCTTCACCAATTTATCGATTCATATTTTATAGAAAAACATGCAAATCTGAGCTCGTTATGAGGAGCTGTGAGTGAATAAACTTTCTCGTCTTTTGCCTCAGTTGTTGGATTCATGCAGGTATTTCATGCTACATTGAATGAATTATTTTGTGCGTGAACACCGGCCAAAAAAAAAAAAAATCGCACAGGATTTTTTTTATTTTATTCTTAGAATGTTGACATGAAGCCTGAACCTTCTCCGTGTCTTTGAGAATATGATTATTTTATGTTTGCTTCCCTGGAGAGAAGCCAGTGTTTTTATATCAATATTCAATTTGCTGTAGGTTAATATAATCTGCCGGCAGGTAAGATTACCATGTATCACCAACCAGAAGATGTGATAATGATGCTAACATATACAATCAAAGTTATCCAGTCAGCAGGCGAGGCTGTGCAGGATATTCACGAATGTAAATTATAGTCGGTGAAACATTTATGTAAATGTGTCGTTGTTGCCAAGTTGGTGTAAATGCCAGAGTAGGCCAGCAGGCTAGCAGCTTCCTGCTGGGGTCTCTGAAGGAACCAACATGTGCCTCAAGCAGGCTAGCAGCTCTCTGCTGGGGGTCCTTGAAGGAACCTAGGTGTTCCCAGAAGGCACTTACGGCCAGACGTAAGATCGACCCATGTATTCAAGGATGGACTCGAGATTGGCCCCTGCACTTAAGGAGGGATTTGATGTTGTCCAATGAACATATTTTTTTGAAGTGTATGAAACGCTGCATGCTCGATCCTACGACCTTCCAAACGAAAGTACAGAGTTTCTTGACACGACCATAACAACACCACATTAGAAGACAAACTAGAAGCTAACGATGGGCTTCGAATTTGGCTAATCACTCTAAGGCCAACTAGAAACTGAAAACAATCTCGAACTGGGCTTCAAGGTTTGTACATACTCGATGATGGGGCTAGAGAGAGAGAGAGATAGAGAGAGACGCAGCCCTCAGGTCGGGTGTGGTAGATAAAACAAGCTTGTGGCCCAGACCTGCCGTCTTCCTAATGACATTTTGAACCACAAATTACATTTCTTGCCCAATTAATTCTCGGTCCCGTAGGTCTTAAAGATGAAAATGAGCTCCAATGGCCAATTATGATTGTTTATGTTAGGGCGCCTCATGGAAATGAGGGAGAGGGACGGACAGATAGATGGAGGGAGAATGAAGGGAAAGGAGAGAGGGTAGAAAGAGAGGGAAGAAGAGAGAGAGAAACAGAGAGACGTAATACACCTGGCACTGTTGGCCAACTGGTTGTAGCTCCACCACTGACTGTAACAACTGCACTCAGCTGTTACTAGTCAACACAGAGCCGTGTAGTGCGCCTCAATATCCCTGCAGGAACTACGATACAAGCCAAGTTGTATCACACAGCGGCAAGGAAATATTCCCTCGTGGTGCCGGAATATTCTCAAACACCGCAGGGAATATCCCTCAGGCGGCGAGGAAATATCCCCAAGCGACGAGGGACTATCCCAAAGTTTAGCATGGAATACTGATATTTCAATTTTAACATTCACTAATAGTACATTTAAATATTACATTTAGTAGAACAGGGAATAAAAAATAAGCACAATTTTAATTAATTATATTTTAAGATGAAAGTAATCGGAGAAAACTGGGAGGAAAAAAATTTCTCAGCAACTAAATATTGAAACCAAGAGTGTAATCCGAGAAAGTTAGCTGTTGAGCTTCGCCTCCTGGACCCATTTTTTTAATAATTGACGTGATTTCGCTGTCTATTTCCGAGATTTATGTAGAATCATCCTATAACACTCACTTGTCTGAGGACACCATAGTGTGGTAAAAATGTGTTTCTGGTGATCCTGTATTGTGGTCTCCTACGTTTGTGGAGATTCTTTGTGTTGCAGTGATCCTATGTTTGTGGTGATTCTGTGGCTTGTGATCCTTTGTTAGTGGAGATCCTGTGTTTTTTTTTTTATATGAGGTCAAACTTTTACCATCACCCTTATAGAATACTTACTTTATCACTAGGTAGGTGGGTCGGAAAGTCAATGAAGGGCTCTTTGTAATGGCTTAAAACTTCAGGAAGGTTGTGGCGTGCTCCGAACATGTTATTTTATTCGATGTTCGTCACACGGTCATCTGGCACGCCCTCTCCACCAGTGAAGTGGCAATTCAGTGTAGCAGTTTTGGGACCCCAATGCTGAGCTTATTGTCCAGTTCAACCCACCAATCACATGGAAGCACTTCAGCCAATATATTGGTGAAAGAATCCATGGGTACAGAGATCTACTCCTGCTGTTTGCTTTGTCCTTGTTCTGTCCTTTTTTTGCTGACCTAGTTACGACCAGGTGCTACCGGCCTCTAGACGGCCTCCTGTGTTCTTAATAAAGTTGGTCGTTATATAAATAAAACTAATGTGAGGAATAATGAAGCCTCGATCTTTCAGAGAATAGTCTCACTTGGTTAGTAAAATGAAACAGAAATCAAAATAAAATTCTGAATATAAAATGGGGTAAAAAGCAAAGATACAAGAGAGAATCAACAATTACACTATAAAAACAAAAGCAGGGACATGGAAGATAATCTTGAAGATAAGAGAAATGAAAGAATATGAACTGTCTGAGACAGAGATAATAAAGGATACATAAAAGGAAATGTGTAAACCTTTGGTAATAAATACCGACAAGTTGTGTACGAATGGTATATAATACCGACAAGATGAGAGTAAGACACATGTGCAACATCTGGGTATCTTTATTGTAGACGTTTCGCCATCCAGTGGCTTTATCAATACAAATTCTAGGACAGAATTTGTATTGATAAAGCCACTGGATGGCGAAACGTCTACAATAAAGATACCCAGATGTTGCACATGTGTCTTAATCTCACCGACAAGTTGGTTTAGAAAGACACGTAAGCAAACACTATAACATATTTATTAGAAAACGTTTCGGTCCTGGGACCTTGATCACTTCTAACATACAGAGGTAGAAAGACATTATATATATAGGCGGAGAGTGAGATGTGACGCACGTGACCTGAGGAATGTCATAAGAACATAAGAATGGAGGAACACTGTAGAAGGCCTACTGGCCCATGCGAGGCAGGTCCTTATCAAAACAACCTCTACCTATGATGAGGACGGGTAGACGATGAAATCATGTGACTCCTGTGTTGTTAGGTTGGTGCTGCTTAAGTATCATGTATGCCAATGTTTTTGAAATTTTGTAGTTTCCAGTGTTGCGTTCTATAGTGTCGGTGACAGCGATTAGTGAGGCTTCTAGGCACCGTCGGCGTCTGAGGTCTGGTTCGGTGAGAACGAGTTGTGCCTCGTTCGTTCTCACCGAACCAGACCTCAGACGCCGACGGTGCCTAGAAGCCTCACTAATCGCTGTCACCGACACTATAGAACGCAACACTGGAAACTACAAAATTTCAAAAACATTGGCATACATGATACTTAAGCAGCACCAACCCAACAACACAGGAGTCACATGATTTCATCGTCTACCCGTCCTCATCATAGGTAGAGGTTGTTTTGATAAGGACCTGCCTCGCATGGGCCAGTAGGCCTTCTACAGTGTTCCTCCATTCTTATGTTCTTATGACATTCCTCAGGTCACGTGCGTCACATCTCACTCTCCGCCTATATATATATATAATGTCTTTCTACCTCTGTATGTTAGAAGTGATCAAGGTCCCAGGACCGAAACGTTTTCTAATAAATATGTTATAGTGTTTGCTTACGTGTCTTTCTAAACCAAAAGGAAATGTAAACCAGAGACTTGATCCAAGGCAGTGGCAGAAAAATCAGTTTTACAGGGGTCAGCTTCCATGTCTTGCCTCGTACTGGAGTTTTACGACTCTCTCGCCATGGGTTCAAACCCCATCCGTTCCATGATTTATACTGGATCATTTTATTTCTTAGGGAGAATGGGACCTTTTTTTTTCTTGCCTAATTCCAGCGCTATATGACCCATGTAGGTTTAGCGCTTAGTTTTAATTATAATAAAAATAATTTTGTCTAATTTGAGTTATAGCGATTTCATGATCAGCTTCTTGAGGCTTTTGGTCATTGAACAGAGACCTTCCACTGGCTTACCAGTCAATCCTGGAAAATATAATATTTACCTCGTACCAGAGGTGTGATATTTACGTTTTTTTTTACATCACTTTAACAGCAGAGGGAAATTATTTTTCTTGTACCGGGACAGGTACACATATTTTGATAGTATGTGTAGTTTGTGCAGTGGTGGTAGTTCTTGTTTGTGCTGTGATCCTTTGTAACACCTGTCCCTCAACACCTGTCTATCAGTGTTGGCAAAGCAAAGCAACTGATCAACACACAAAGTGGGACAGCAGAGGGCAGTAAGTGACGAGCTCTCTTAATTAAGGTTTGCTATACTAACAGTGGGGTGTCTAAGAAATAAGATAGATGAGCTAAGATTACTTTCAAGTGCAGGTAATATAGATATTATTGCTATAACAGAAACCTGGGTTAACTTAAAAGATAGAGAAATGCCTTCTGAATACAACATACAGGGTTATAAACTATTACACACTGGTAGGGTCAACAAGAAGGGTGGTGGAGTGACGATGTATGTCAGAGAAAATTTAACTTGTGTTAGACATGATATAAGATTCGAAACATCGGACACTGAATTTATTTGGCTAGTTTCTCGAGGGTCGAGAAAAATTAATTTTGGGCGTGATTTATAGGCCCCCAAACCTTGACAGGGAGTGCAGTAAGCTGCTATGCGACGAAATTCATAAGGCGTCTAGATATGAAAATGTTGTGTTAATGGGAGATTTTAACTTTAGACAAATTGAGTGGAACAATGTGACAGGAAATCTTGAGTCTAGTGACTTTCTTGATACGGTTCAGGATTGCTTTTTAAAACAGTTTGTGACAGAACCAACTAGAGGAAACAATCTACTTGACTTGATTCTTGCCAGCAAAGAATCGCTAATTAATAATCTTGAGATTAATGATGAGCTATGGGAAATCGATCACAAATCACTTAGTTTCAGTATATCATGAAATTACCCAGATAACTGCAATCAAGTCTCTGTCCCAGACTTCCCCTTGGCCGATTTCATGGGACTGAGAAATTACCTGGGTGGGCTAAATTGGGATGACCTGATTATGGGTCAGGTAGGTGGTGATGGTTGCCAACATGATATTTTTTCAAGCATTGTTCTAGCTGCCCAGACAACTTATGTTCCAAGTAGGGATATTAGATCCAACAAAAATGATCCCAGATGGATGAACAATAGATTAAAGCTTCTCATTGGTTAAACGAGAGGCATATATAGGCGCATCAAAAGAGGGGATGGGCAGTTCAGGCATCAGTATATCCAATTAAAGAGAGAAATAAACAAAGGAATAAGAAAAGCGAAAAGAGATTATGAGGCTAAAGTCACAAGGGATTCAAAAACTTACCCAAAAGGGTTCTTCCAGGTATTCAAAAGTAAGATTAGGGACAAGATAGGCCCACTTAAGAGTAACTCAGGTCAGATCACTGACAGTGATAAGGAAATGTGTGAACTTTTCAACACATAAGAAAATAAGAAAGGAAGAACACTGCAGCAGGCCTATTGGCCCCTGCTAACCAATTCCATCTTGAAGTCTACCCAACAGTCATTTATCTACCAATGTGTAGTCTGACAAACTACTGTCATTACACCCTACATCATATCTTGTATACTTATTTATCCTTTTATTTCTTAAAATATATATGACCTATAACCAAACCCCTTTCTATACAAAGTTCAATCAAAACGGCCCCCATTATCATTTAGACCTGGCACACCAAACTTATCTACCACACCCTCTTTACACGCTGCCCCTTCTGTAGCATTTAAGTCCCCTACCACAATTACTCTCACCTGGTTCAAAAGTTCTTACACACTCGCCTAACATCTCCCAAAATTTCTCTCTCTCCTCTACACTCCTCTCTTCTCCACTTTTTGCATCTGATCCTTATTTTAATCCACATAATCCTTGAATTTATACATTTATATTCCCTCTTCTTCTTCTTCTTCCATAACTGAACCTTCAACATTATTACTACCCATTAAAATGGGTCGGTATTTTATACCATTTTAATGTTCATTCTGTCAGACACTGCAACACAAGGGTATCTTGGTACAGACCATCAACTTCGACAACCTCTACTAGTGAGAACGGCTGGGTTTGAGAGGGACCTGCCCTCCCAAAGCAACCTACGTCTCACCTCCTTGCACTATTGTTTCAGACAACGGAACAATGCTCTTCTCCAGACTGAGGGACTGACCACCTCAAAACTTTAAGGGTGATGGACTGATTACATCGTCTTCGAGTATCTTCTGCTTCTTCTTCTTCTTCCATAACTGAACCTTCAACATTATTACTACCCCTTCCTAATCTCTAACTTTCTCAGATACTCAGATACTCAGTCCCATATATTTCTCCCGTAATTATGTCACACACTTCCTCTCTGTATTTACATAGGTAAATACTAGCCAATTTCCATAAATAATAAGTAATGTAGAAAAGGACTATTCATTCATTAAAGATTTGCCGGTACTTCCGGCCCGGGTCTTCTCCAGATGGTGACCCGGCGAAAGGACTATAATAAGCTATGCACGTTTAGGGTAACTAGTGACATGGTCCTCACACAAATAGAGAAATTAAAACCTAACAAATCTCCAGGCTTTGATGAATTGTTTGCAAGGGTTCTAAACGAATGTAAAGAGGAACTTAGCAAACCTTTGGCTAATCTTTTCAACATATCATTACAAACTGGCATAGTGCCAGACGAGTGGAAAATGGCTAATGTACTATCTGTTAAATTAGACACATGTGCAACTCTTGGGTATCTTTATTGAGGAAACGTTTGCCCACACAGTGGCTTCATCAGTCCATCAATTTTGATGGACTGACCACATCGACTCAAGGCTGAGGGACTGATTACCTCATTCTCCTCCTGTTCTTCAAGTTTATCCTTTGTATAGACTGATGAAGCCACTGTGTGGCGAAACGTTTCCTCAATAAAGATACCCAAGAGTTGCACATGTGTCTAATTTAACAACGTGTCGGTTCTTTGAACCATTCATCTATAATGTAATATCTATTTACAAGGCAGGTGACAGATTCTTAGCTTTCAACTATAGACCAATAATTGCGAGGCAATTCGTAGCCATCTTGAAAGGCATAAATTGATTAATGAATTTTAACACGGTTTTACAAAGGAACGTTCCTGTCTTACGAATTTACTAACTTTCTTCGCTAAGGTATCTGAGGAGGCAGATCATGGTAATGAACATGATATTGTGTATATGGACTTCAGTAAGGCTTTCGATAGCGTTCCACATCAGAGGCTATTGAGGAAACTTAAGGCACACTGAATACAAGAAATTTTTTCCTGCGTAGAGGCGTGGTTGACAAATAGGCAGCAGAGATTTTGCATAAATGGGGAGAAATCAGAATGGGGGCACATCGCAAGCGGTGTTCCACAGGGGTCAGTGTTGGACCCCTTGTTCACAATTTACATAAATGACATAGATGAGAGATAAATAGCGACATAAGCAAGTTTGCTAATGACAAAAATAGGCTGTCCAGTTCGTTCTAATGAGGGCATTAGAGCACTCCAAAATGATTTGAATAGACTGATGCAGTGGTCGGAGAAGTGGCAGATTCAGTTTAATATAGACAAATGCAAAGTTCTAAATGTTGGACAGGAAAATAACCATGCCACATGTGGCATGCAGAGAGTACGTAACCTTTATTCTGCGCATGTACACACCCTCATTCACAGGCTATCTCCCCCAACCAGCGAACCAGGTGAATGAGGGTTGACGATGGGGCCCCATCGTTCAACCAGTAACCAGGTTCCAGCCAATAAGAAGATGGTTTTGGCAATCGCAGAGGTTATGTGGGTACCACTCTCCTGTCTGCCCTTTTCATTCCCATTCTAGAGCTGGCTGAAGCACGGTCTGCTCTCTAGTGGCTTCTATTCTGCCTTGCTTACCGTGGAGTGCACTAATACCTATCGCTGTACATAGTGTATATAGTGTACATACTTCTGTTCTAAATTGGTGAAGGATAATATAAGTCAAAAGTTTTCTGCTGTGTTTATTTTGCTCCCTTTACACCCAGGATAACAGGCCATTTGGACTCCTGGGTTGTAATACCACATATAAACTAAATAATATAGATCTTAATTTTACTGATTGCGAAAAGGATTTAGGAGTTCTGGTTATCAGTAATCTGAAACCAAGACAACAGTGCATTAGTGTTCGCAATAAAGCTAACAAAATCCTTGGCTTCATATCAAGAAGTATAAATAATAGAAGTTCTCAGGTTGTTCTTCGACTCTTATATCCTTGGTTAGGCCTCATTTAGATTATGCTGCTCAGCTCTGGTCACAGTATTACAGAATGGACATAAATGCAATGGAAAACGTGCAAAGAAGGATGACAAGGTTGATCCCATGTATCAGAAATCTCCCCTATGAGGATAGACTGAGGGTCCTAAATCTGCACACTCTAAAAAGGCGTAGAATCATGGGAAAATGGGAATAAATAAAAGGGATGTAAATTTTTTTTTTTTTTTTTTTTCAACAAGTCGGCCGTCTCCCACCGAGGCAGGGTGACCCAAAAAAGAAAGAAAATCCCCAAAAAGAAAATACTTTCATCATCATTCAACACTTTCACCACACTCGCACATTATCACTGTTTTTGCAGAGGTGCTCAGAATACAACAGTCTAGAAGCATACACATATAAAGATACACAACATATCCCTCCAAACTGCCAATATCCCAAACCCCTCCTTTAAAGTGCAGGCATTGTACTTCCCATTTCCAGGACTCAAGTCCGACTATATGAAAATAACCGGTTTCCCTGAATCCCTTCACTAAATATTACCCTGCTCACACTCCAACAGATCGTCAGGTCCCAAGTACCATTCGTCTCCATTCACTCCTATCTAACACGCTCACGCACGCTTGCTGGAAATCCAAGCCCCTTACCCACAAAACCTCCTTTACCCCCTCTCTCCAACCCTTTCGAGGACGACCCCTACCCCGCCTTCCTTCCCCTATAGATTTATATGCTTTCCATGTCATTCTACTGTGATCCATTCTCTCTAAATGACCAAACCACCTCAACAACCCCTCTTCTGCCCTCTGACTAATACTTTTATTAACTCCACACCTTCTCCTAATTTCCACACTCCGAATTTTTTGCATAATATTTACACCACACATTGCCCTTAGACAGGACATCTCCGCTGCCTCCAACCGTCTCCTTGCTGCTGCATTTACCACCCAAGCTTCACACCCATATAAGAGTGTTGGTACTACTATACTTTCATACATTCCCTTCTTTGCCTCCATAGATAACGTTTTTTGACTCCACATATACCTCAACGCACCACTCACCTTTTTTCCCTCATCAATTCTATGATTAACCTCATCCTTCATAAATCCAAATATCTAAAAATATCTAGCGTTGACAGGACTCGCAGCAATAGTTTCAAGTTGGAAAAATTCAGATTCAGGAAGGATACAGAAAAGCACTGGTTTGGTAATAGAGTTGTGGATGAGTGGAACAAACTCCCGGGTACCGTCTTTGAAGCTAAGACGTTGCGTAGTTTTAAAAATAGGTTAGATAAATACATGAGTGGGCGTGGGTGGGTGTGAGCTGCACCTGACAAGCTTGTGCTAGTGGGTCTGATGCTGTGCCCCTTCCTTAAGAGGATGTGACCTGACTAGGTGGGTCATTGGTATAAGCTGGAGGGTGACATAGACCTGCCTCGAATGGGCCAATAGGCCTGCTGCAGTGTTCCTTCTTTCTTATGTTCTTATAACCGCTGTCAGTCAACACCTGTCCCTCAACACCTTTAGCAGTTTTGAGTGGTAACGCCTGTCTATCAACATATATCCCTGAACATCTGTTTTTAACATGTTTCTGACATCTGTCTCATACATCTGTTTCTAACATCTGTCTCATACATCTGTTTCTAATATCTGTCTTATTCATCTGTTTTTAACATCTGTCTCGTACATCTGTCTCTAATATCTGTCTCATAAATCTGTTTCTAACATCTGTCTCATGTATCTGTTTCTAATATCTATCTCATACATCTGTTTCTAACATCTGTTTCATACATCTGCCTCTAATATCTGTCTCATACATCTGTTTCTAACATCTGTCTCACACATCTGTCTCTAACATCTCTCACATCTGTTTCTAATGTCTCATACATCTGTCTCTAATATCTGTCTCATACACCTCTCGAATATCTGTCTCATACATCTTTTCCTAACATCTGCTTCACACATCTGTTTCTAACATGTTTCTGACATGTGAATTTGTTTTACACACTAGAAGGTTTCAATCTGGTTACTCTTCCCCCTAAATGGTGGAGTCTTTTACGCGACTAACGCTGCCCAATTGCTAGCAACTTTCAGGGAAAGTTTTTGTTTGTAATTGAGTTGGTACTCGCTTCTGTGATTTGCCCCTGGAAGCTCACCTTTTATAAAAGCTTCCCTCCTATCCCCATCCTCCCTCCTTCCTTCTCCTTACTCTCCTCCTCCTTCTCATCCTCCCTCTTCCTTCCTCCCCCTCCTGAAACAAGCTGTCAAGTACCACCACTGAAGGTAATTTTCTTCAACATCTTTATAAAGTATATGGGTGAGAAAGAGACCCTACCTGACATGTTTCAGTGGATCTACTACAGTGTTCCTGTATTCTGATCTTATTTAGAGTCTTCAAGGCTTTTTTTTTTTCTTTTGTCCACATTGAGTGCTGGGCTGCAGACCTTTTTTTTTAGCATATGTCGTGATGGCAACTTGTTTCCACTGTATTTTCGATAGATTAAAAGTGGTATTTGGAACTGGCTTCTATGATTTTTCCTTCTGTAAGTAAATGACATTTTGTGTAGTGAGTTTAGAGTGGAGCTGGCATGACTGACTGCTCTCTTATGCTTGAAGAGCCAAGCTCTCTTCTGTATGATGGATTACATAGTCTCAATGGTGTTTCATAAATGTTTAGTGTGCGTGAATAGCAGGGATTCGTGTGTTTGCTGGAGATGTTGAAGAGATGTGTGTGTGTATGGATGGGATTCTGTGTTTGTTGGAGATGTTGTTGAAGTGATTTACGCGCGCGCACGTGTGTGTGTGTGTGTGTGTGTGTTTGTGTGTGTGTGTGTGTGTGTGTGTGTGTGTGTGTGTGTGTGTGTGTGTGTGTGTGTGTGTGTGTGTGTTTGTATGTGTGTGTATATGACTTGGATTCGTGTGTTTGCTGTAGTTGTTAAAGAAATGTTGTTTGTGTTTGAGTATGCCTGACACCCATGTATTTGCTGGAGATGTTGTGGAAGAGATGTGGATAGCTTGGGCACTATTTTGGCTATATCCATAACGATGTTTCTTAATGTTTTGTGCATCTTGATGATATGGGATGTTTTGTGTGTTGACTGAGTTTTCTCTGTTTTTCTCTGTTTTTCTCTGTTTTTCCTTGGCAATGTAGTTGTTGCAGTACTGAGAATATTATAGGTGAATGAATAAACGGAAAAACGGACAGGGGATCGAGCTGAATTTCCATGCATGACAGGACCCACGACTTTATCGGAAGGATAGTCATGAATCTCACCAGCAAAGAACTGCACATGTATTTTTATTATTGCAGGTATTATCACCCCTGAGGCCAGGTCTCAGGCTAGCCCTCTGTTTCTATTCCCTCTGTTCATCTCGCCCAATAATATTAATCTGCTTCTTCCCGATACTATTGGCTCTTCACCTATGTGTGGTTTCAGGGGGTTGAATATCAGCTCCTGGTCCTGTGAGACCAGTAGAACGAGCGCTCGTGTTCCTAATTCACCGTAATTCCAAACTCCCTTCTCGGTTTTCCTTCGATGTTTTCACCTATATTCAAGGCGTAATTTGTGTTTGTAGGTTGAGTATAGATGTTTAACCAGGCGCATTCCGACCGTCAGCTTTATTTTAGAGGGAGTACCTTTAAGCGTGACCTTTATTGATGTTCTTTCTTCCCCCCCCCTTTGAGTGTGAGTTTTATTGAATGCTTCTGTTAAGCGTGAGCTTTATTGATGATGTTTCACTTAAGTGTAAACATTACTGATGTTTCATCTGTTATTTATATCGAAGTTTACCGCTCAAGCTCGAGTTTCATAGAGGTTTCTCTCTGGTGTGAGCATTATTGATGTTCCACTCAAGCGTGAGCGCTATTTGATTTCTCTCAAGTGTCATCTTCACTGACCAGTTTCTGGTGAGTGGGAGCTTAATCAAGCTTTTGTAATCTGACACTAGTCAACGGGGCGGTGCATTTGTAACAAGCGTCCAGGAAGACTTGTTATTGTTGCTGTTATGGCTGTGGTTATTGTTACTGTCGTAGCTGTTGTTGCTTTTTAATGTTATTGTTGTTTTCGTTGCTGGCTTATCCATCGAGGGAGGGGGGGGGGACGTGGTAGCAGTCTTGGTCATTAGTTGCCAGGGTGGTAACGAACAGCAGGGTGTTAGGTTACGTGCTGCTCAGGAGTAGATACCAGGCCACCGGTGGCCACTGCCTGGTGGCCGCTGTCTGGTGGTCACTGCCTGGTGGTCACTGCCTGGTGGCCACTGCCTAGTGGTCACTGCCTGGTGGTCACTGCCTGGTGGCTACTGCCTGGTGGCCACTGCCTGGTGGCCACTGCCTGGTGGTCACTGCCTGGTGGTCACTGCCTGGTGGCTACTGTATGGTCACTGCCTGGTGGCCACTGCCTGGTGGCCACTGCCTGGTGGCTAATGTCTGGTAGCCACAGTGGTGGAACCTTCTGCTGGCGAGGTGCACTGTGGCAGGGACCAGCAGGATCATGTACTTACAAATATGTAGTTACATATATATGCACTTACCTATATGCACATACCTATATTCACTTACCTATATACATTTACCCATATGTAGTTACCTATATGCACTTAACTAATGTACTTACCCATATGTACTTACCTATTCGTGTGTATGGTTGCGTGAAGTTAAGGTATAGCTCCTGGCTCTAGGGTAGATTATATGTTCCATTATACCTCCTGTATAATACTATGGTTATATTAATGTTACGCTACTAATATGCTATTAACGTACAACCATTACACTAGAATTATACTAAACTTATTGATAATATAAATAATAGTACACTACCATTTTGTCTACCGTGCGAGATATAATCTCTTTTGTTATTATTATTATTATTATTATTATTATTATTATTATTATTATTATTATTATTATTATTATTATTATTATTATTATTATTATTATTATTATTATTATTATTATTATTATTATTATTATTATTATTATTATTATTGTTATTATTATTATTATTATTATTATTATTATTATTATTATTATTATTATTATTATTATTATTATTGTTATTATTATAATTATTATTATTATTATTATTTTTATTATTATTATTATTATTGTTATTATTATTATTATTATTATTATCATTATTATTATTATTATTATTATTATTATTATTATTATTATTATTATTATTATTATTATTATTATTATTATTATTATTATTATTATTATTATTATTATTATTATTATTATTATTATTATTATTATTATTATTATTATTATTATTATAATTATTATTATTGTTATTATTATTATTATTATTATTATTATTATTATTATTATTATTATTATTATTTACCTTCTATCCCGTGAAAAAATTCTTGTCTTAAATTTTTCTCGCTAAACTCTTCTGCGTGTTCAGTGTTCACACCGTGTTGGTCAGTGTTCACACCGTGTTGGTCAGTGTTCACACCGTGTTGGTCAGTGTTCATCAGTGTTCACACCGTGTTGGTCAGTGTTCACATCGTGTTGGTCAGTGTTCATCAGTGTTCACATTGTATTCATCAGTGTTCATCAGTGTTCATCAGTGTTCACACTGTGTTCATCAGTAGCAGCACACTTGCCAAGGACTGAAATCTGTTGCAATACCGTAAACTTTTCCTCCATAAAACTTTGGCACTTCATGTGTGCAATATTTTTCTTCCTGACAGAGTTACTGTGACACTTACTGAGCTACTGACCTTCACCTGGCTAAGTGCATCATATATATATATATATATATATATATATATATATATATATATATATATATATATATATATATATATATATATATATATATATATATATATATATATATATATATATATATATATATATATATATGTATATATATATATATATATATATATATATATATATATATATATATATATATATATATATATATATATATATATATATATATATATATATATATATATATATATATATATATATATATATATATATATATATATATATATATATATATATATATATATATATATATTTCGTGAGTGATTATTGAAATAAAATATTTAAGTAATCCACTACGAAATTATATTTTGTTAATAACATCTCCGTCGTTCCTAGATGAATGTAATTCTGTTATAATGGCGGTCAGTATTTAATTTAAGGACTCGGTAATAATTCACTGTGATAATAATTACTTGACAATAAATCTTGGTGTTAAACGAATGGTTGTTGCGTTTGCAATATTAAACGAGTTTGAATAATTCCAGGAGCAGTTAGATTATGTTGAATTTGTTGCGGATGATTATGAAGGAGAGTATCGTTGATGAGGCTCAGACATTGGCACTGTCTGTGAATTATAAAATTGTTAATAATTCACTGGCGTTCATTAAACCATTAGTAAGGAATTATCAACGTCCTGGTTACTATTTCTGGTTACTATTATTGTCGTTAAAATTAATTATTGCGCTAGACGAGAGGACTTGTGAGACGACGTGTATTTATTCGAGGAGCCACGAGATGAACTGCCAGTGACGGGGCATCCATGTGAAACTGTTTAAACACGGTTACCAGAGCAACAACACTTGGATATGTGGATTGTGGAAACGTTTCGCCACACAGTGACTTCATCTTCGTCGGTTCTCTGAAACATTTATCTACACGGTTACTAAAGCCAACTCTGGAGACTGCTGTGTGTGCTGATGTGTTCTGCCGTGTCAGAAGCAAGATTTGATCAGATGATCTGACTGCTTTGTTTAGGTCGGGGCTTCCAAACTAGGGTACACATCCACCCCTCCTTCCCAGGGTGCCCCAGGAATGAATACAGATGATAGAACGATGCCCACAATATAGAGGAAAGGACACAAGTACCTACTTAGAATGTCTTTACTGAATGCGTTTCTGTCCTGGGACCTTGGTCACTCTAAGTGACCAAGGTCAGGTAGTTTGAAATCATTAGTTCCTAAGTTGAGGGACTGACTGCCTTAAATTACGTTAACACTTCGTCTAAAGTCTCCAGGACTGCATGTCATCCGTGCAGTCTGTCAATAAAGCTGCAGAACAAGTGAAACGTTTCGTCACTGAAGACTCCTAGAGATGCCCATGACTCTTATTAATTATTGTTGAATGGAAGTTTAGAGCCTATGGACCACACTAGGGTGGTTAAGGTTACACCTACCCTGCTCACCACCAGACAACAACACTCTGGCCACCTGAAACAGGGATTAATCTCTCAGCATATACACACTGAGAGAAATACACATCTCAGCGTACATAGTCTTCCCACAGTATTTCCCACTGAGGTATAAGCTGTTGTCAGTGTATACCTCAATCAACTTTTTTCCCGGAGATATATGCTTCCTTTCTTAACAAGAAGATATTGATACTCTTTTATTTTGCATCTTCATTATGTTGCATGCAATTGTCGTCAGCAAAAGAAAAATAGTTACATGCGAATATACTTAAACTATACGAATATACTATACGCTATACGACAGTATTGATAGCATACTATCATATAGGTCAATAATATTGAGGCATGTAAGTACAGTGTCATGTCTGTGTGTCTTAATCTACCTTAGTAGGTTCCACCAGTAGGATCCCTTTGAAGGTTTCATCAGTAGGCTCCCTTAGTAGGTTCCACCATCAGAATTCGTTAGTAGATTTCATGCCCAGAAAGCTTCAGTAGTAGGTTCTAACAGCTTACTTCTCCAGCAGCATGCACCAGCAGCAAGTTCCAGCAGCAGGTTCCAGCAGCAGGCAGCAGCAGCAAGTTCAGCAGCAGGCTCCAGAAGTAGGTTCCACCAACAAGTTCCAGCAACAGGTTCCAGCAGCAGGCAGCAGCAGCAAGTTCCAGCAGCAGGCTCCAGCAGTGGGTTCCACCAACAAGTTCCAGCAGCAGGTTCCAGCAGCAGGCAGCAACAGCAGGCTCCAACAGCAGGTTCCAGCAGCAGGTTCAAGCAGCAGGCTCCAGCAGCAGGCTCCAACAGCAGGCTCCAGCAACAGGCTCCAGCAGCAAGCTCCAGCAGCAGGTTTCAGCAGCAGGCTCCAGCAGCAGGCTCCAGCAACAGGCTCCAGCAGCAGGCTCCAGCAGCAGGCTCCAGCAGCAGGCTCCAGCAGCAGGCTCCAGCAGCAGGCTCCAACAGCAGGTTTCAGCAGAGGTTCAAGCAGCAGGCTCCAGCAGCAGGCTCCAGCAGCAGGCTCCAGCAGCAGGCTCCAGCAGCAGGCTCCAACAGCAGGTTCTAGCAGAGGTTCAAGCAGCAGGTTCCAGCAGCAGGCTCCAGCAGCAGGCTCCAGCAGTAGGCTCCAGCAGCAGGCTCCAGCAGCAGGCTCCAGCAGCAGGCTCCAGCAGCAGGCTCCAGCAGCAGGCTCCAGCAGCAGGTTATACCAGCTGCACCTCACATGGCGAAATTAATTTTGCAAGCTCATTAGTGGTTGTGATTACTCGTGTGTTCGTTCTCTGCCCACCACTGTGGTTGGTGGGTGGTGGATGGGTTGCAGGTAGGTGGGTGATAGGCAGTGGTAGGTGATTTTAGTGGTTGCTGGCAGTAGGTGGTGGTAGTAGTGGTTATTGGTAATTGGTGTTGGTAGTGATTGTGGTAGTGGGTGGTGGTAGTAGTTGGTGGTAGTGGGTGCTCATAAAGATAGGTGGTAACGGATGGTGGAAGTGAGTGGGTGTAAAAGGATGGTGGTAGTGGGTAGTGGTAAGGGGTGGTGGTAAGGGGTGGTGGTAATGGGTAGTGGTAAAGGGTGGTGGTAATGGGAGGTGATAAGGGGTGGTGGTAGTTGGTGGTAGTAGTTTTTGATGGTAGTGGGTGGTGGTTGTGGGTGGTGGTGGTGTAGTGAGTGGTGGTAGTGGGTGGTGGTAAGAGGCGGTGGTGTAGTGGGTGGTGGTAAGAGGTGGTAGTAGTGGGTGGTGGTAAGGGATGGTAGTAGAGGGTGGTGGTGGTGTAGTGGGTGGTGGTAAGGGGTGGTTGTAGTGGGTGGTGGTGTAGTGGGTGGTGGTAAGGGGTGGTAGTAGTGGGTGGTGGCAAGGGATGGTAGTAGTGGGTGGTGGTAAAAGTGGTTGTGGGTGGTGTAGTGGTGGTGGTAGTGGTGGTGGTTGTGGTAGTGGTGGTGGTAGTGGTGGTAGTGGTAGTGGTGGTGGTAGTGGTGGTGGTAGTGGTGGTGGTAGTGGTGGTGGTAGTGGTGGTGGTAGTGGTGGTGGTAGTGGTGATGGTAGTTGTGGTGGTAGTGGTGGTGGTAGTGGTGGTGATAGTGGTGGTGGTAGTGGTGGTGGTAGTGGTGGTGTTAGTGGTGGTGGTAGTGGTGGTGGTAGTGGTGGTGGTAGTGGTGGTGGTAGTGGTGGTGATAGTGGTGGTTGTAGTGGTGGTGGTAGTGGTGGTGGTAGTGGTGGTGGTAGTGGTGGTGGTAGTGGTGGTGGTAGTGGTGGTGATAGTGGTGGTGATAGTGGTGGTGGTAGTGGTGGTGGTAGTGGTGTTGGTACTGGAGGTGATAGTGGTGGTGGTAGTGGTGGTGGTAGTGGTGGTAGTGGTGGTAGTGGTGGTGGTAGTGGTGGTTGTAGTAGTGGTGATAGTGGTGGTGGTAGCGGTGGTGGTAGTGGTGGTGGTAGTGGTGGTGGTAGTGGTGGTGATAGTGGTGGTGGTAGTGGTGGTGGTAGTGGTGGTGGTAGTGGTGGTGATAGTGATGGTGGTAGTGGTGGTGGTGGTGGTGGTGGTAGTGGTGGTGGTAGTGGTGGTGGTAGTGGTGGTGGTAGTGGTGGTGATAGTGGTGGTGGTAGTGGTGGTGGTAGTGGTGGTGATAGTGGTGGTGGTAGTGGTGGTGGTAGTGGTGGTGGTAGTGGTGGTGGTACTGGTGGTGATAGTGGTGGTGGTAGTGGCGGTGGTAGTGGTGGTGGTAGTGGTGGTTGTAGTGGTGGTGGTAGTGATGGTGGTAGTGGTGGTGGTAGTGGTGGTGGTAGTGGTGGTGGTAGTGGTGGTGATAGTGGTGGTGGTAGTGGTGGTGGTAGTGGTGGTGATAGTGGTGGTGGTAGTGGTGGTGGTAGTGGTGGTGGTAGTGGTGGTGGTACTGGTGGTGATAGTGGTGGTGGTAGTGGCGGTGGTAGTGGTGGTGGTAGTGGTGGTTGTAGTGGTGGTGGTAGTGATGGTGGTAGTGGTGGTGGTAGTGGTGGTGGTAGTGGTGGTGGTAGTGGTGGTGATAGTGGTGGTGGTAGTGGTGGTGGTAGTGGTGGTGGTAGTGGTGGTGGTAGTGGTGGTGATAGTGGTGGTGGTAGTGGTGGTGGTAGTGGTGGTGGTAGTGGTGGTGGTAGTGGTGGTGATAGTGGTGGTGGTAGTGGTGGTGATAGTGGTGGTGGTAGTGGTGGTGATAGTGGTGGTGGTAGTGGTGGTGGTAGTGGTGGTGGTAGTGGTGGTGGTAGTGGTGGTGGTAGTGGTGGTGGTAGTGGTGGTGATAGTGGTGGTGGTAGTGGTGGTGATAGTGGTGGTGGTAGTGGTGGTGGTAGTGGTGGTGGTAGTGGTGGTGGTAGTGGTGGTGGTAGTGGTGGTGATAGTGGTGGTGGTAGTGGTGGTGATAGTGGTGGTGGTAGTGGTGGTGATAGTGGTGGTGGTAGTGGTGGTGGTAGTGGTGGTGGAAGTGGTGGTGGTAGTGGTGGTGGTAGTGGTGGTGGTAGTGGTGGTGGTAGTGGTGGTGGTAGTGGTAGTGGTGGTGGAAGTGGTGGTGATAGTGGTGGTGGAAGTGGTGGTGGTAGTGGTGGTGATAGTGGTGGTGGTAGTGGTGGTGGTAGTGGTGGTGGCAGTAACTGAGCCACAATAAGAGGTTTCTGCAAGTTTTTAATTGTCAGGATCACTAAGGATAGTGTGTGTGTGTGTGTGTGTGTGTGTGTGTGTGTGTGCATGTGTTTCTGGTGTCTCCTCGACTGTCATCAGTGTCTGGTGTAAACTTCCCAAAGTTTCCACTGCTTGAAGGACCATTATCTTCCCGTTGATCCCTTGCCAGTACTCCACCATGAAATGTGAGACAAGAATTCTGGTACCTCGCCTATACATGTCTGTCTCCAGTTTACAGTTCTGAACTCTAAATTTTTCCCTATGTATAGTGCTAGGGAAATTTACTGACCCACTCTCGTGTATCTTGAATGTGGTTATCAAATCTTCCTTGACAATCCTCTCAGCCAGTGATGGCCCTGTTTAGCCTATTCAGTCTCTCTTTACTGAGAGCTCTGGTCCCAGTACTTTACATGTTGCTGGCGCACTGGTAACTAGAGTGACTCTCACACTGACTCTCCAGGCAAGAAACCCACAGTACTCTTTGATTATAAGCAGAGTCACTCTGATGTAAAACTTTATTTGGTTTTCAGCGGGATGTTTGGAAACAGGTGGTAAGCCATATAGAGCTTGATGGAACGTAATACGTGATACGTTAAACGATGTTGCGGTTCGCCTTTTTGTCATTATCAGTTGCAGGACGCAGAGAAGTCCCATTATGTCATCCCTTAATTACTTGGTTAATGGCTCCAGTCACGGTATTGTGACCTTAATTCGTCTTTTAGACATTGATCCGCTTTGCTGCTCTAACCACACATTCAGAATGGAACATCAAGAACACGAAATCCATAACTAGAATACAGAACTCAACACTAAGCACACAGAATTCAACACCAAGAACACAGGAAGCCATATTACAGTAACTTCTCATTCAAACTTTAGTATAAGACCACAGGACCCAACTCAATGAACAGAAACCATCATTAATAACACGGCTACTCTCCAAGCACAGAATCCAACCCTAAGAACACAGAATCCAGCACTAACCACACATTCATTATCTGTTAATACGTTGGGAGATACTCGAGTCATCTCCTTGATTCATCAAGTTCATTCTTCTTCCCGAAGATTTTCATCATATATTTCTAGTTTTTATATTAATTTTAGGAAATTTCTAAGTTCCATTAACCTTTAAAATTTTAATGAACTTCTCGTATTCCGGTGAAAACTTCATCAAAATTATGATTAATATGAACTGACAAGGACAAGACGGAACAGAGGAAGGAAAAAGTGAGAGAGAAGAGGAACCTGATAGTCTTCACTCTGTCTCAGATTACTGGAGACCAGAGAATATTTCCAACCCTTTAGTCTTCCTCCACCTAGTGCTTCCCTCCCTCCAGGCACATACTCACACATACATACACACGCACACACACACACACACACACACACACACACACACACACACACACACACACACACACACACACACACACATTATCCACTCTTCATTACGTCAACATTTCGGTAATAATCTATTACCATCATTAGTCAAGGCTAAAATCATTTCTCAGTGTATAATTAAAGTATTTATTTTTATGTGCCAGAAAGGCAGAAAGGCAGGACTACAAAGAGACCTGGACAGGCTACAAGCCTGGTCCAGCAACTGGCTCCTTGAATTTAACCCCGCCAAATGCAAAGTCATGAAGATTGGGGAAGGGCAGAGAAGAACGCAGACACAATATAGTTTAGATGGCCAAAGACTGCAAACCTCACTCAAGGAGAAAGATCTGGGGGTGAATATAACACCGAGCATATCTCCTGAGGCGCACATCAATCAGATAACTGCTGCAGCATACGGGCGCCTGGCAAACCTACGGATAGCGTTCCGATACCTCAGTAAGGAGTCGTTCAAGACTCTGTATACCATTTACGTCAGGCCCATACTGGAGTATGCAGCATCAGTTTGGAATCCACACCTAGTCAAGCACGTCAAGAAATTAGAGAAAGTGCAAAGGTTTGCAACAAGACTAGTCCCAGAGCTACGGGGATTGTCCTACGAAGAAAGGTTGAGGGAAATCGACCTGACGACACTGGAGGCCAGGAGGGTCAGGGGAGACATGATAACGACATATAAAATACTGCGCGGAATAGACAAGGTGGACAAAGACGGGATGTTCCAGAGAAGGGACACAGACATAAGAGGTCACAATTGGAAGTTGAAGACTCAGATGAATCAAAGGGATGTTAGGAAGTATTTCTTCGATCATAGAGTAGTCAGGCCGTGGAATAGCCTAGAAAGTGAGGTAGTGGAGGCGGGAACCATACATAGTTTTAAGGCGAGGTATGATAGAGCTCATGGGGCAGGGAGAGAGAGGACCTAGTAGCAATCAGCGAAGAGGCGGGGCCAGGAGCTGTGACTCGACCCCTGCAACCACAAATAGGTGAGTACACACACACACACACACACACACACACACACACACACACACACACACACACACACACACACACATTATCCACTCTTCATTACGTCAACATTTCGGTAATAATCTATTACCATCATCAGTCAAGGCTAAAATCATTTCTCAGTGTATAATTAAAGTATTTATTTTTATGTGCCAGAAAGGCACATAAAAACTACTGACCCGTACAGATAAAACTTTATATTCTACTAACGCAAATAAGGACAAACGAATAATGACTGGAAACTAAAGTAAATCTGTTTGATCCTTCTGGTGATCGAGTGAAGGCTGGCTCCTTAGCCTCAACATAAACTTGCGTTGTTCTTCACATTCACTTAGTTTTCACTATTCGAAGAATGGTGTGAAGGAACAAGGCGTTTTGGGTATCCAAGTCACTTATTCTCTGATCTACTTTCTTTAGAGTTAAGGTTATTCCTCGAGATCTGTGTTAACGGCCTGAGAACCCTGAGGTGCCTCCCACGTAATGTTATCAGTGGGGAAGATAGTTGAGGCTTCTTGTAGGATGAATCAAACTTCGGTAATGGTTGACTAATTCTTCTGAAGGATTTCACATTTGGAATGGTTGAGGGCGAGTTCCAGGATGTCTCCCGGTGACTTAACTCCTGGAGATTCGCTTCCAGACTCTTTTTTAAACCTACCAAAAATTTCTTCCCGTAATGCGTAAGAGAACTTGATCGAGTTAGTCTTACTGCTGGGCACTCTCTGCTCTGACGCCTTGACTCTATGCTTATCAAATAAGTGTCAATATTTGCTGTAACTAGCTGAGACTAAGGAAGACAGATTAGGGAAGTGCTCCAGAATAGCTCCCAGAATTACATCTCATAACTTAAATATATTCTTGATTTCAAGTTTTATTACCGGCTTAACTTTGGCTAAGTCCTTGATGTAAGCTCTGGCTGCGTGAGACGCTAGTTAATTGCCTTCAGGGATCCCAAAGCTAAGCTGATATAGCTTAAGTAACCCGGCAACTTCTACGTGGATGCTTCTGACTGTAGCTTTGGTAACTTGACAAGGGAGTGTTACTCAGGGCAATGGGCCTGATTTTCCCATAATTTACTATTTGAAGACACAGTATGATGCACTGTTTACTTGGGCTATTAAGGAGTATTATTATCTCAACTAGGAGGGTCTCTGCAGGTGCACCAAGCACTGAATTAATCATCTCTTTGATGTGGTGTGGTGGTGGTAGGCTAGTTCACTCCCCCGTGGAACCTGGAGAGACTGACGCACTAGCTGAACGAACATCTGACCCTTTCAAGAATAAAGTTTCGGGAATGAGGTCATTGGCAGAAGTGTCGCTGGTGTCACTGACCTTTCTAAATGTAAATCACTTCGTGTCTAATCTGTCACCTCTGGGAGCTATTTAGTCTTTAGTGGCAATTATTCTGATCGCTCTAACTTTGTTCCCTTACATATCAATGGTAGAACATACCGTCAAGCGTGTACGTAAGACACAATATACGGTTTATGGCACTTAAGTGAGAAGACGTCTTGCTTACCAGGGACTTTACCAATTCACCTTCTGTATTGCTTTCCAAAATATTTTAGCTCAATTAGACAAAAAATTTTCGCAGCTGTCTGTCTTGATGGTTCGTAGACTGGCAAGAAACACTTCAATACCTGTTATAACATTCACGAAGCTTTCCTATGTCACGCATATAAAAGAAATGGTCTTATTTGCTTAACTTCTTTATTGTGGCTGATTTGACCTCATCGTCGCCCTCGCTCGCAGCACGCCCCACGGAGGTGGTCCTTTAGTTTGGTAATAAGGTGGAAGCCACAAGGGGTCAGGTCTGGGAAATAGTGTGGGTGCGACATCTGGAACCCTCTGTCACACCCGGCGTGGTAGCAGTAGCATTGTAGTGACGCAAAAGGGATGGAGGTCCACAGCCTTCCTCACCGTTTTTCATGGATCGACTCACGTAAACGCCTAAGCAAATCAACATAATATTCGCCCGTAATGTGGATCCTGTGAGGCATATACTCGATTTGGATTATTCCGTCTTCATAGTAGAACATTGCGCACATGATCTTGCCGACACTGAGTTGCACCTTGAATTATTTTTTCTTCCTGTCTTTGTCTCGTCCCTGTCTTCCTCGCCTATATATACTGGCTCTTTCACTCTTTTGTATTAGTGTGACTTGTAAGTGGGACCGAAACATCGTCGTAAGCTTCTCTCTCCTATGTGTGAATTGAAGTGTTTTCACTTTGTCGGCTATTGCTTGGACTCAAGGTCAAACCGCTGATTAAACTGTTCTCAGTCCTGAGTCATAAGCTCCGAACATCACATTCGGCTTTCCTTCACCTCGGGAGTCATCATTTTCTTAACACTAGAAAAAGTAAACTTTGCTCATTAACAAATGTTCACGGAAGAAGGAATCCATAACCATAACTAATCACCCAAAGTGTCCACCATCTGGCACACCGTCACCCTTCAATACTCCATCACAATTCACTCCACGGCCTCAGTGTTTTGCTGGTTTATGGATGTGTAAGGCCTGGCAGACCTGGGGGAGATCATCTTCGACAAATTTCCTGTCACGACAGAATTTCATAGCTCGACTCTTGACTGTGGACTATGGAGGAGACTGACTGGTCCTGGTACACACTGGTCCTAGTACACACTGATCATGCCAGCAAGAATCTCTGAGAGCGATTTTCTCCAGTGTTAAAACTTCAGCAACTGCCGCATTGCTTGATTAAGTGTTTTTCAGAATCCATTTCCACTCGGATCTAAAACAGCAAATATATCTAGTTAATTACAAAAGCTGGAAACCTATAATTTCAAGGTTTTAATACATAGACTTCAAGCCTAACTCATTCAGGGTTAGGCTCAGAACTATATATAAATAACAACACTTCGACTAGCCGAGGACTCGAACCCATGTCGTTTTGACCCGCTTCATGGTGAGCGAAAATCATGTGACGCTTTAACCCACTGGCCCACTCAGTCCTATATATACAGTACTGGTCACGGCATTATGCCGCCCCTCCCCCACACACGTACCAAAACACAACATATACCATGAAAGATTATAATATACATATTTGCACACTTACTGAGGTTTTAATACTTGGTGCTGTGTCCTCTACGCTTAATCACGTCCGTCAGCCATGTAGACTCGGACACAAATTCTTGAGGGTTTGTGGAGGTATATTATTCAATGTAGAGCAGCCTCCAGCAGCGGCTGAAACTGATATCCTTGCCTAGTAAACTTTGTTTCACTACTCCTCCCATGGGAGACTTAAGTCTCGAGACACTCCCCAGATAGGGAGCCAAGGGCGGGTCACCACTACTTGGAAAAGACCCGGGCCGGGAGAATACCGGCGAATAAAAAAAAAAAAAAAAACTATTGACCAGAGGGTCTCAATAGAGTTTAGGTCTGGGGAATTACCTGACCAGTCATGAAAGAACCTCGCTTCACAGTCCTTAAGCCACTGAACTACAGATCTGGCAGTATGACACGGTGCACCATCCTGCATAAAAACCGTAGCCCCACACTTGTCAAACGCTTCAGGTAAATTGTCACACAGTAACTCCAGGTAATTATACTGGTTCATATACTGGTTTTTCGGAAGCACAATGAGTTCAACAACACTCTGAGCACTGAAACACCCCGAAACCATGAACGAATTTAGGTGTTTGGTGGTCCCAGAAGTGTAGGGTGGGTCTAGTGGGTCACAATCTGTGGACCGGTACATATGTACACCACGGTTACAGGTGACGGTGAAGGTTGCTTCTTTACTCCAAAGTACTTCAGACCACTGTTAAGGATTTCAGTGAAGATATTTCTTTGCATAATCCAGCCTACGTTTCTTCTGTGGTTTGGAGAGGATCGGTTTCTTAACCTGGAGGTGACTGCTATAGACCAGTTTTGACACACATCTGTTAACAGTTCTTACAGACACCTCTGAGAGAAAATGTGGGTTCTTTTCTTTCAATTCTCTAGCGGTTATCTTAGGTGTATTCTCTAATTGCTTCTCTAACACACTTAAGGTAAGAACAGATGTCTTCTTCGAGGGGCCAGGCCGAGGTTTGGCAGACGGTAACTCAACACCGCCACCAGCCTTGAAACGCTGCACCCAGTTCCTCACTGAACGCTCACACCCACCAATATTCTCCACTATTTCTTTTGTTTGTTGCCCAGCTTTGAGAAACCCTATGATTCGAGCTATACTTTCAGGTGTTAAAGACTTCCTTTCACTGAAGTCAAAGATGTATAGCCCCCAAAACAAAGGGAACACCGGATAAAAGATGGAGCGGATGAGAGGCAAAAGTGCAACACTTCCTTTCACCAAGGCAGCCACGTGAGCACTGAGGAGTCACTGTGGAGTGTGGCAGAAGGCCGTGACATCATGCTAACGGCTGCTACCTGGCATAATGCACTGACGAAAAGAAGAACCCCCGTATGGTAGGCCATTGATTTTCGTCACGGCATTATGGATGGGCGCTCACCCACTATAATGCCGTGACTAGCACTGTATACATATACACACAAACAATCTTCCATCTTTGAATATGCTAAGGGCTAGAGTGCAGAGAAGAAGTTCGGAAAGATGGAGCAGGAAAAGAGTGCATAAAGAGCTTTCAGAGAGTGGATGCAAGGGAGGAAAAGAGAGAAAGGAGAGAGGAGAGAGGAGAGAGAGAGAGAGAGAGAGAGAGAGAGAGAGAGAGAGAGAGAGAGAGAGAGAGAGAGAGAGAGAGAGAGAGAGAGAGAGAGAGAGAGAGAGAGAGAGAGAGAGAGAGAGAGAGAGAGAAGCAGGGAGCAAGATGGCTGAGGAACAAGAAAGGTATGGCAGACACACAAATAATTCTCACTGTTTATATGACCGCTCCAGCAATTCCTGAAGTTACACTTGGATAGTCACTGCCTCAGTATTTCTTCTGCATGGCCACCACCATACTTCTCTTGTCTCTCTTGCATGACCACGTTATACTTCTATCTTCAGTATGACTATGGGTATACTTGTATATCCACTGCGCATATTGAGGAGTATACCTGTTCTTTATCTCTAGCAGATAAAATAACACTCTGAATATGCTCGGAATTCTTTTTTTCCCCCATAGGTTATTTCACATCCAGTTTGTTATTTATTTCTATTTTTCTAATACGAGATTTCTGCTCGGGTTGAGTTCTAGTTCTTGGATCCTTCCTTTTATATCACATTGATAATTTGGTACTATTTCTTACGACTGTGTTGCTATTTATCTCATATTTTAAAGCCTTGTGTCTAGGCAGCCTCCACTCTTTATCTTCCTAATGTTCACTTCACTCAAACCATTAAAATTCAATCTTATGCTCCTCTGGTTTAAACTTATGCTCCTTTGGTTTAATCTTATGCTCTGGTTTAATTTTATACAGTATCTATTTATGTCCCTTTGCAATGTTCCTTCTGTGTATTAACGTTCGTCCCTCCCTGCATTACTGATGCCTCTGTCTATCGTTTATACCGTGATCACGTCTCTCCTGGTTCTGTCATCATTTACCTGTTTAGTTCTCAGTTACCCTTACCTCTTTCCGTATCCCACTTCTTCTAGATCTGCGACCAGCTATATGAGAAACATATGGGCTTTCTCGGAAGACGAAGGCTCAATAGTGGCTCTGCATACTCCAGTACCGGTCTTACATACGTTTTGTACTGTGTGTACACAGATCGGCTCTCATGTTCATCCAGCGCTCAGATCTGCTTCCCAGAATACATTTAGTCTACATAAGCAATGCTTTTTTCTCATACTGATTTGTAAGTTCAGTTTCATACCCAACTTACAATTCCTAAGTTGTCAGTTGTCCAACGACCCACTGGAACTTCACTTATTCTCTCACCCTTTTCTTCCGTTTGCTCACTCTTTTTCTGTTGTTAAGTCTTTCTCTCAATCCTCTGTTGCCCTTAATTTTCTCAATCCTATGTTCCCTTCAATTCTCTTAATCCTTCTCTTGATCCTCTGTTCCCCTTCTTTCTCTCAATCCTCTGTTCCATTTACTTCTCTCAATATTCTGTTCCCCTTCCCTCTCCCAATCTTTTGTTCCTCTTCCTTCTCTCAATCCTCTGTTCCCTTTCCTTCTCTCAATACTTTGTTCCTCTTCCCTCTCTCATTCCCCTGTTCCCTTTCCTTCTCTCAATCCCCTGTTCCCCTTCCTTCTCTCAATCCTCTGTTTCCCTTCCCTCTCTCAATCCCCTGTTCCCCTTCCTTCTCTCAATCCCCTCTTACCCTTCCTTCTCTCAATCCCCTCTTCCCCTTCCTTCTCTCAATCCCCTGTTCCTCTTCTTTCTCTCAATCCCCTGTTCCTCTTCCTTCTCTCAATCCCCTGTTCCCCTTCCTTCTCTCAATCCTCTGTTTCCCTTCCCTCTCTCAATCCCCTGTTCCCCTTCCTTCTCTCAATCCCCTGTTCCTCTTCTTTCTCTCAATCCCCTGTTCCCCTTCCTTCTCTCAATCCCCTGTTCCTCTTCTTTCTCTCAATCCCCTGTTCCTCTTCCTTCTCTCAATCCCCTGTTCCCCTTCCTTCTCTCAATCCCATGTTCCCCTTCCTTCTCTCAGTCCCCTGTTCCTCTTCCTTCTCTCAATCCTCTATTCCCCTTCCTTCTCTCAATCCTCTATTCCCCTTCTTTCTCTGAATCCTCTATTCCCCTTCCTTCTCTCAATCCCCTGTTCCTCTTCTTTCTCTCAATTAATCCCCTGTTCCCCTTCCTTCTCTCAGTCCCTTGTTCCTCTTCCTTCTCTCAATCCTCTATTCCCCTTCATTCTCTCAATCCTCTATTCCCCTTCTTTCTCTGAATCCTCTATTCCCCTTCCTTCTCTCAATCCCCTGTTCCTCTTCTTTCTCTCAATTAATCCCCTGTTCCCCTTCCTTCTCTCAGTCCCTTGTTCCTCTTCCTTCTCTCAATCCTCTATTCCCCTTCATTCTCTCAATCCTCTATTCCCCTTCTTTCTCTGAATCCTCTATTCCCCTTCCTTCTCTCAATCCTCTGTTCCCCTTCCTTCTCACTGTCTTCCCCACCTTCCTTCCCCGTCTTCCACGTCTACAAGCTAGAATGTATCATCGTTACAGAAGTTGGTGCTAACATAGCACGTACTACACATTAATGCACACAGTGGAAAGTTAATATCTGTACGTTCATGTGTCTTAATGAAGACGTCTGGCATCTCCGAGGGCCTGTCCTTCAGACGTCAAGTGTGAGAAAGTTCCACTGTAAGACGTCATAACATATTATAAGACATCAAGTTGAGAAAGAGTTTCACCTTGAGACATCAATGTGAGACAAAGGAGAGATACTCAAAGAAAATGAGAGAATGAGTGAGTCTTTATGAGCAAATTTTGTTGAGAATAAGAAATAGCTTTGGAAAGTAATGAGTTGAGAAAGCCTGGAGAGCAAATGAATTGAAGAAGCCTGGAGAGCAAATGAGCTTTGGAAATAAAAGTGAAAAGAGAGAAAAATGTTGGATGGAGGAGGTGGAGGTACTGGGAAGATGGAGAGGAAATTCTGACCAGTGGTTAAATGCTGATGATGAAAGAGAGGGGGTGATGTTATGCCTTGGGCTGGGAGGAATAACATCTTGTAGGAATTCACAAGAGCCAGAAGAAAATGATGGAGAAACACAAGAAGCAGTGGGTACAGGTAAAGCCACAAAAGAATTAATTCCGAGATACTAAAAGAAAGTGGGGATATAGTATCGGTATAGAAAATATTGAACAAATACATTGTTCAATATATTCACGAAAGAAGGGAAGGTACCTAAGGATTGGCAGACAGGAAGCTTTTGCGTAAAATTCATAGGATACATCGTAGAGGGAAACTGAAGAAAAATTATTGCCAGAGTTATGGGTAAAAAAGAAAGAAGGATTGTAAAGGAGCAAGAAGGACATAGACAAGGAATACGAAGTGTTGACCATATATTTATACTGAAGCATAGAAGTGAAAAGTACATAAATCATTATTATCGCGGTTACCCCAGCACAGGTCAGCTAGACATAACACCAGCACAGGTCAGCTAGACATAACACCAGCACAGGTCAGCTAGACATAACACCAGCACAGGTCAGCTAGACATAACACCAGCACAGGTCAGCTAGACATAACACCAGCACAGGTCAGCTAGACATAACACCAGCACAGGTCAGCTAGACATAACACCAGCACAGGTCAGCTAGACATAACACCAGCACAGGTCAGCTAGACATAACACCAGCACAGGTCAGCTAGACATAACACCAGCACAGGTCAGCTAGACATAACACCAGCACAGGTCAGCTAGACATAACACCAGCACAGGTCAGCTAGACATAACACCAGCACAGGTCAGCTAGACATAACACCAGCACAGGTCAGCTAGACATAACACCAGCACAGGTCAGCTAGACATAACACCAGCACAGGTCAGCTAGACATAACACCAGCACAGGTCAGCTAGACATAACACCAGCACAGGTCAGCTAGACATAACACCAGCACAGGTCAGCTAGACATAACACCAGCACAGGTCAGCTAGACATAACATCAGCACAGGTCAGCTAGACATAACACCAGCACAGGTCAGCTAGACATAACACCAGCACAGGTCAGCTAGACATAACACCAGCACAGGTCAGCTAGAATAACACCAGCACAGGTCAGCTAAAACAATACCAGCACAGGTCAGCTAGACATAACACCAGCACAGGTCAGCTAGACATAACACCAGCACAGGTCAGCTAGACATAACACCAGCACAGGTCAGCTAGACATAACACCAGCACAGGTCAGCTAGACATAACACCAGCACAGGTCAGATAGACATACACCAGCACAGGTCAGCTAGACATAACACCAGCACAGGTCAGCTAGACATAACACCAGCACAGGTCAGCTAGACATAACACCAGCACAGGTCAGCTAGACATAACACCAGCACAGGTCAGCTAGACATAACACCAGCACAGGTCAGCGAGACATACACCAGCACAGGTCAGCTAGACATAACACCAGCACAGGTCAGCTAGACATAACACCAGCACAGGTCAGCTAGACATAACACCAGCACAGGTCAGCTAGACATAACACCAGCACAGGTCAGCTAGACATAACACCAGCACAGGTCAGCTAGACATAACACCAGCACAGGTTAGCTAGACATAACACCAGCACAGGTCAGCTAGACATAACACCAGCACAGGTCAGCTAGACATAACACCAGCACAGGTCAGCTAGACATAACACCAGCACAGGTTAGCTAGACATAACAGCAGCACAGGTCAGCTAGACATAACACCAGCACAGGTTAGCTAGACATAACACCAGCACAGGTCAGCTAGACATAACACCAGCACAGGTTAGCTAGACATAACACCAGCACAGGTTAGCTAGACATAACACCAGCACAGGTCAGCTAGACATAACACCGGCACAGGTCAGCTAGAATAACACCAGCACAGGTTAGGTAGACGTAACACCAGCACAGGTTAGCTAGACATAACACCAGCACATGTCAGCTAGACATAACACCGGCACACGTCAGTTAGACATAACACCAGCACAGGTTAGCTAGACATAACACCAACACAGGTCATCTAGACATAATACCAACACATGTCAGCTAGACATAACACCGGCACATGTCAGCTAGACATAACACCAGCACAGGTTAGCTAGACATAACACCAACACATGTCAGCTAGACATAACACCGGCACATGTCAGCTAGACATAACACCGGCACAGGTGATCTAGACATAACACCAGCACAGGCCAGCTAGACATAACATCAGCACAGGTCAGCTAGACATAACACCAGCACAGGTCAGCTAGACATAACACCAGCACAGGTCAGCTAGACATAACACCAGCACAGGTCAGCTAGACATAACACCAGCACAGGTCAGCTAGACATAACACCAGCACAGGTCAGCTAGACATAACACCAGCACAGGTCAGCTAGACATAACACCAGCACAGGTCAGCTAGACATAACACCAGCACAGGTCAGCTAGACATAACACCAGCACAGGTCAGCTAGACATAACATCAGCACAGGTCATCTAGACATAACACCAGCACAGGTCAGCTAGACATAACACCAGCACAGGTCAGCTAGACATAACACCAGCACAGGTAAGCTAGACATAACACCAGCACAGGTCAGCTAGACATAACACCAGCACAGGTCAGCTAGACATAACATCAGCACAGGTCAGCTAGACATAACACCAGCACAGGTCAGCTAGACATAACACCAGCACAGGTCAGCTAGACATAACACCAGCACAGGTCAGCTAGACATAACATCAGCACAGGTCAGCTAGACATAACACCAGCACAGGTCAGCTAGACATAACACCAGCACAGGTCAGCTAGACATAACACCAGCACAGGTCAGCTAGACATAACACCAGCACAGGTCAGCTAGACATAACACCAGCACTGGTCAGCTAGACATAACACCAGCACAGGTCAGCTAGACATAACACCAGCACAGGTCAGCTAGACATAACACCAGCACAGGTCAGCTAGACATAACACCAGCACAGGTCAGCTAGACATAACACCAGCACATGTCAGCTAGACATAACACCAGCACTGGTCAGCTAGACATAACACCAGCACAGGTCAGCTAGACATAACACCAGCACAGGTTAGCTAGACATAAAACCAGCACAGGTCAGCTAGACATAACAGCAGCACAGGTCAGCTAGACATAACACCAGCACAGGTTAGCTAGACATAACACCAGCACAGGTCAGCTAGACATAACACCAGCACAGGTTAGCTAGACATAACACCAGCACAGGTTAGCTAGACATAACACCAGCACAGGTCAGCTAGACATAACACCAGCACAGGTTAGCTAGACATAACACCAGCACAGGTTAGCTAGACATAACACCAGCACATGTCAGCTAGCCATAACACCAGCACACGTCAGCTAGACATAACACCAGCACAGGTTAGCTAGACATAACACCAACACAGGTCATCTAGACATAATACCAACACATGTCAGCTAGACATAACACCGGCACAGGTCAGCTAGACATAACACCAGCACAGGTTAGCTAGACATAACACCAACACATGTCAGCTAGACATAACACCGGCACATGTCAGCTAGACATAACACCGGCACAGGTGATCTAGACATAACACCAGCACAGGCCAGCTAGACATAACATCAGCACAGGTCAGCTAGACATAACACCAGCACAGGTCAGCTAGACATAACACCAGCACAGGTCATCTAGACATAACACCAGCACAGGTCAGCTAGACATAACACCAGCACAGGTCAGCTAGACATAACACCAGCACAGGTCAGCTAGACATAACAATAGCACAGGTCAGCTAGACATAACACCAGCACAGGTCAGCTAGACATAACACCAGCACAGGTCAGCTAGACATAACACCAGCACAGGTCAGCTAGACATAACATCAGCACAGGTCATCTAGACATAACACCAGCACAGGTCAGCTAGACATAACACCAGCACAGGTCAGCTAGACATAACACCAGCACAGGTTAGCTAGACATAACACCAGCACAGGTTAGCTAGACATAACACCAGCACAGCTCAGCTAGACATAACACCAGCACAGGTCAGCTAGACATAACACCAGCACAGCTCAGCTAGACATAACACCAGCACAGGTCAGCTAGACATAACACCAGCACAGGTCAGCTAGACATAACACCAGCACAAGTTAGCTAGACATAACACCAGCACAGGTCAGCTAGACATAACACCAGCACAGGTTAGCTAGACATAACACCAGCACAGTTTAGCTAGACATAACACCAGCACAGGTTAGCTAGACATAACACCAGCACAAGTTAGCTAGACATAACACCAGCACAGGTTAGCTAGACATAACACCAGCACAGGCTAGCTAGACATAACACCAGCACAGGTCAGCTAAACATAACACCAGCACAGGTCAGCTAGACATAACACCAGCACAGGTTAGCTAGACATTACACCAGCACAGGTCAGCTAGACATAACACCAGCACAGGTTAGCTAGACATAACACCAGCACAGGTAAGCTAGACATAACACCAGCACAGGTTAGCTAGACATAACCCCAGCACAGGTCAGCTAGACATAACACCAGCACAGGTTAGCTAGACATAACACAAGCACAGGTCAGCTAGACATAACACCAGCACAGGTTAGCTAGACATAACACCAGCACAGGTTAGCTGGACATAACACCAGCACAGGTTAGCTAGACATAACACCAGCACAGGTTAGCTAGACATAACACAAGCACAGGTCAGCTAGACATAACACCAGTACAGGTTAGCTAGACATAACACCAGCACAGGTTAGCTAGACATAACACCAGCACATGTCAGCTAGACATAACACCGGCACACGTCAGCTAGACATAACACCAGCACAGGTTAGCTAGACATAACACCAACACAGGTCATCTAGACATAATACCAACACATGTCAGCTAGACATAACACCAACACATGTCAGCTAGACATAACACCGGCACAGGTTAGCTAGACATAACACCGGCACAGGTCAGCTAGACATAACACCAGCACAGGTCAGCTAGACATAACACCAGCACAGGTCAGCTAGACATAACACCAGCACAGGTCAGCTAGACATAACACCAGCACAGGTCAGCTAGACATAACACCAGCACAGGTCAGCTAGACATAACACCAGCACAGGTCAGCTAGACATAACACCAGCACAGGTCAGCTAGACATAACACCAGCACAGGTCAGCT
This sequence comes from Cherax quadricarinatus, assembly GCF_038502225.1. Classification (NCBI taxonomy): domain Eukaryota; kingdom Metazoa; phylum Arthropoda; class Malacostraca; order Decapoda; family Parastacidae; genus Cherax; species Cherax quadricarinatus. The sequence continues at coordinate 26,734,140 of NC_091308.1, forward strand.
AGACATAACACCAGCACAGGTCAGCTAGACATAACACCAGCACAGGTCAGCTAGACATAACACCAGCACAGGTCAGCTAGACATAACATCAGCACAGGTCATCTAGACATAACA
>NC_091308.1:26741753-26796753 GCF_038502225.1 Cherax quadricarinatus
CCTGGTTGATCAGGCTCTGATCCACCAGGAGGCCTGGTCACAGACCGGGCCGCGGGGGCGTTGACCCCCGGAACTCTCTCCAGGTAAACTCCAGGTATAAGAGTGGTGAAGCAATGTAAAAAGAGAGCAAATGAGAGAGTGGGTGAGATGTTATCAACAAATTTCGTTGAAAATAAGAAAAAGTTTTGGAGTGAGATTAACAAGTTAAGAAAGCCTAGAGAACAAATGGATTTGTCAGTTAAAAATAGGAGAGGAGAGTTATTAAATGGAGAGTTAGAGGTATTGGGAAGATGGAAGGAATATTTTGAGGAATTGTTAAATGTTGATGAAGATAGGGAAGCTGTGATTTCGTGTATAGGGCAAGGAGGAATAACATCTTGTAGGAGTGAGGAAGAGCCAGTTGTGAGTGTGGGGGAAGTTCGTGAGGCAGTAGGTAAAATGAAAGGGGGTAAGGCAGCCGGGATTGATGGGATAAAGATAGAAATGTTAAAAGCAGGTGGGGATATAGTTTTGGAGTGGTTGGTGCAATTATTTAATAAATGTATGGAAGAGGGTAAGGTACCTAGGGATTGGCAGAGAGCATGCATAGTTCCTTTGTATAAAGGCAAAGGGGATAAAAGAGAGTGCAAAAATTATAGGGGGATAAGTCTGTTGAGTGTACCTGGTAAAGTGTATGGTAGAGTTATAATTGAAAGAATTAAGAGTAAGACGGAGAATAGGATAGCAGATGAACAAGGAGGCTTTAGGAAAGGTAGGGGGTGTGTGGACCAGGTGTTTACAGTGAAACATATAAGTGAACAGTATTTAGATAAGGCTAAAGAGGTCTTTGTGGCATTTATGGATTTGGAAAAGGCGTATGACAGGGTGGATAGGGGGGCAATGTGGCAGATGTTGCAAGTGTATGGTGTAGGAGGTAGGTTACTGAAAGCAGTGAAGAGTTTTTACGAGGATAGTGAGGCTCAAGTTAGAGTATGTAGGAAAGAAGGAAATTTTTTCCCAGTAAAAGTAGGCCTTAGACAAGGATGTGTGATGTCACCGTGGTTGTTTAATATATTTATAGATGGGGTTGTAAGAGAAGTAAATGCGAGGGTCTTGGCAAGAGGCGTGGAGTTAAAAGATAAAGAATCACACACAAAGTGGGAGTTGTCACAGCTGCTCTTTGCTGATGACACTGTGCTCTTGGGAGATTCTGAAGAGAAGTTGCAGAGATTGGTGGATGAATTTGGTAGGGTGTGCAAAAGAAGAAAATTAAAGGTGAATACAGGAAAGAGTAAGGTTATGAGGATAACAAAAAGATTAGGTGATGAAAGATTGAATATCAGATTGGAGGGAGAGAGTATGGAGGAGGTGAACGTATTCAGATATTTGGGAGTGGACGTGTCAGCGGATGGGTCTATGAAAGATGAGGTGAATCATAGAATTGATGAGGGAAAAAGAGTGAGTGGTGCACTTAGGAGTCTGTGGAGACAAAGAACTTTGTCCTTGGAGGCAAAGAGGGGAATGTATGAGAGTATAGTTTTACCAACGCTCTTATATGGGTGTGAAGCGTGGGTGATGAATGTTGCAGCGAGGAGAAGGCTGGAGGCAGTGGAGATGTCATGTCTGAGGGCAATGTGTGGTGTGAATATAATGCAGAGAATTCGTAGTTTGGAAGTTAGGAGGAGGTGCGGGATTACCAAAACTGTTGTCCAGAGGGCTGAGGAAGGGTTGTTGAGGTGGTTCGGACATGTAGAGAGAATGGAGCGAAACAGAATGACTTCAAGAGTGTATCAGTCTGTAGTGGAAGGAAGGCGGGGTAGGGGTCGGCCTAGGAAAGGTTGGAGGGAGGGGGTAAAGGAGGTTTTGTGTGCGAGGGGCTTGGACTTCCAGCAGGCATGCGTGAGCGTGTTTGATAGGAGTGAATGGAGACAAATGGTTTTTAATACTTGACGTGCTGTTGGAGTGTGAGCAAAGTAACATTTATGAAGGGATTCAGGGAAACCGGCAGGCCGGACTTGAGTCCTGGAGATGGGAAGTGCAGTGCCTGCACCCTGAAGGAGGGGTGTTAATGTTGCAGTTTAAAAACTGTAGTGTAAAGCACCCTTCTGGCAAGACAGTGATGGAGTGAATGATGGTGAAAGTTTTTCTTTTTCGGGCCACCCTGCCTTGGTGGGAATCGGCCGGTGTGATAATAAAAAAAAAAATATATATATACACACATATATATATATATATACATTATATATGTATATATATATGTACATTATATATGTATATATATATACATTATATATGTATATATATATATATTTGTGTATATATATATATATATATATATATATATATATATATATACATATATATATGTAAAACAATCGCAGCCAGGCGATCTTAACGACGCAGGAAAAACCAAGGGGGGGGGGAGGGGAGGGAGGTGGAAATCTTTAGCTCATGTACTTTCACACTTCGCAGTGCGTCATCAGTAGTTGTGCAATGTTACAAGGGCAGTAACAAGAGAAATAGGGTAAGTTTGATCAGAGTACGGTAGTGCGGTGGCACCAGCCAATATATGACTGAGGTAGAGAGGCCCAGCGGAATGTCAACCACTGACCGGTCCCCCCACTCCCCCACCCCAGGTGTGGGTCAGGTGGGGTAGGCCTCACAGTTTGCAAACAGCAAGAGGTAAAATAACAAGGAGATAGTTAATAGCCAGCCCTTTGCTTCTAACCGCTGGGAACAGATCATGTGACGTAAGAAGTTACATTACAATAGCGGATCATTTACGTACAGAATGCAGCTAATGTGAACAACATTCTAACTAATGAAAGAGAAGGAATAAATCCCTAATTCTGTCAACCGGTAATACACGATGTTGCAGAACGTTCTAGAATATTCAGGATATACTCTAAGTGTCAATTAATGTGCCTGTGTGAAGTCTCCTATTCTGGCTTTTCTTTCTTATAATAACTAGGCAATTCCTGATTTTTTCGGCCGTCTCCCACCAAGGCAGGGTGGCCCGAAAAAGAAAACTTTTATCATCATTCACTCCATCACTGTCATGCCAGAGGCGTGCTTACACTACAGTTATAAAACTGCAACATTAACACCCCTCCTTCAGAGTGCAGACACTGTACTTCCCATCTACAGGACTCAAGTCCGGCCTGCCGGTTTCCCTGAATCCCTTCATAAATGTTACCTTGCTCGCACTCCAACAGCACGTCAAGTCCTAAAAGCATTTGTCTCCATTCGCTCCTATCTTGCACGCTCACGCATACTTGCTGGAAGTCAAAGCCAGTCGCACACAAAACTTCCTTTACCCCCTCCCTCCAGCCTTTCCTTGGCCAACCCCTACCCCGCCTTCCCTCCACTTCAGATTTGTATACTCTTGAAGTCATTCTATTTCGTTCCATCCTCTCCACATATCCAAACCACCTCAACAACTCCTTCCCAGCCCTCTGGATAATATTTTTGGTAATCTCACACCTCCTTCTAATTTCCATACTTCGAATTCACTGTATTATATTGACAACACACATTGCCCTCAGACATGACATCTCCACTGCCTCCAGCCTTCTCCTTGTTTCAACATTCACCACACATAAGAGCATTAGTATAATCATACTCTCATATATTCCCCTCGTAACTGCGTGATTCTTGTAGGATTCTATGGTCCAGTGGGTTAGAGCATTCTGAATTTTCGCTCACCATGAGGCAGGCTAAAACAATGCGGGTTTGATTCCCTGGCTAGTCGCAGTTTGTTATTGATTAAATACCACTTTTTCATGGTTACAATACTATACGTTAGTTCACCAAATGGGGAGTAGAATGAAATTATCTCCGAGGCATCCACACCATCGTATGTCCTCGGATCACGGTACAACACCTAGCTCTGCTGGGTGCGTGATTCTTGCAGAATTGTATGATCCAGTGGGTTAGAGCGCCGTGAATTTTCGCTCACCATGAGGCAGGCTAAAACAACAGGGGTTCAATCCCCCGGCTAGTCACAGTGGAGGCTAGGAAGAGCATGAAAGGGCTCCTCACATTCTGTGGATCAAGACCCTTTTCCTGAAGAGATCTTTTACTACAAAACTTGATTAAGAAAAGAAAATCTACGTTATCCTCTGTGATTATCCATATTGATTATCCACTTTAAGGGACTAAAATACGGCCTCACGTTCTTGTTTAAAACTGGGCTACAAGCTTACTAGGGAAGCCAAGGGCCCAAGAGCGGCCATCATATTTACTTAAGATTTTCCAGAAATCTTTAACGAGGTTAAGTTATTATTGGGTAATAAAGTAACTAAATAATTACAGCAGTTGTGATTACAAAGAAATTAGTTATTTTAATTAATGCGCACTTGTTTCTACTTGATGAAGACGAGATGTGACGGGCATAACGTCACGTGTTACGGGCGGCGCATGACATGTGACGTGCGTAACTAGACTTTTGACGAGCGTAATATGCCGTGTAAAGTGCTGTATCTAGCGTAATATAACTGTAACGAACGTAACACAGCTGTAACGACCTTTAGATATCTGTGAGGTGAGCACTATGGTAATGGCACGTTAACATAGGTGTGACGAGTGTGACGAGTGTGACAGCTGTAGAGAGCGTAACGTGGTAGTGACGAGCCTAACATGGTTGTGACGAGCGTAACATGGTTATGACTAGGTAACATGGTTGTGACGAGCGTAACATGGTTTTGACTAGGTAACATGGTTGTGATGAGCGTAACATGGCTTTGACTAGGTAACATGGTTGTGATGAGCGTAACATGGTTTTGACTAGGTAACATGGTTGTGACGAGCGTAACATGGCTTTGACTAGGTAACATGGTTGTGATGAGCGTAACATGATTTTGACTAGGTAACATGGTTGTGACGAGCGTAACATGGCTTTGACTAGGTAACATGGTTGTGATGAGCGTAACATGGTTTTGACTAGGTAACATGGTTGTGACGAGCGTAACATGGCTTTGACTAGGTAACATGGTTGTGATGAGCGTAACATGATTTTGACTAGGTAACATGGTTGTGACGAGCGTAACATATTTGTGACGAGCGTAACATGACTGTGAAGGGAGGGTAGCAAGTTAGATAAGAGGAGAAGCTCTGGGAGCCAGGGTATTGTACTGAGTATGTATCAACAGTATTGGAGGAAACTGGTGACCTTTCTCCCTCTTCCCTGCCCTCTCTTCCTATCTCTTTCTCTTCCCTCTCTATCCTCCTTCTTGTTCCTTCTGTTTACCTCCTCTGTTTTCTCGGGTTTTGTTTATTCCGTCTCGTCTACCGCTTTAGCTTCCTTTTCCTTTCCCTAGTTTTCTCCATCTTTCTCTCCTTCCTCTCTCTCTGCTTTCCTTCCTCATTGCTTTCTTCCTCTTCCTTCTCTCCTTCCTTCCCTCCCTCTCTCCCTCTTCCTCTCCCTCTCTCTCTCCATCCTCTCCCTCCCTCTCTTTCCTCCCTCTCCCTGCCAAAGATAGGGTGGAGGCTGCCACACAATTATCAGTTCCGGACGCCACGGGAATATTCTAATTATTGGTGTTATGTTGTCAATCAATATATTGCCGAGAGAGAGAGAGATAGAGAGAGAGAGAGACAGAGAGAGAGAGACAGAGAGAGAGAGACAGAGAGAGAGAGAAAGGAAATACATGAGCACGGTCTATATCTCAAATGTTTGCTGTGGAAGAGTGACTGCTAGCTAGCTACCTAGAATTCTGTCCGGACAGCCGAGATGACGACTGTGTAACAGAAGGCTCTCCTCATCATCCGGTCAGCTTGCCGGTTAAAAAAAAAGGGGGGTCAAACAGTTGTATGGCGTACAGGAAGAACGTTCATACAGAATAAAAGAAAAGTTGAAGATGAGTTGGGTTTCTATTTTTTTTTTTTTGACAACCACAACAATCTCCTCTACATTTTCTCCGCTGATACCTCTACTCTACCTTACTACCATTATACTCTGGCTCCCTGTCAAATAATTCTTACACTTGATGCATTAACAAACAGTTTAGTCTACTGAGCCATAACTATGCACAAAAACAAAAAATGACCAACGTTTCTGTTATGTTTCTTACCTACGAGGTTTCGATCTCTTTCGGGTGATTGGTTTACCTTAAGCTTCAGATGGGTCTTTGTGTGTGATTGCATTAAATCCGTTTCTTCAAGGGTTGAAGTGAGATCTCGTAGTCTTTCCATTTCCTAAGAGGCAGCAAGTCAGATGCTTTGCGTCTATTTACAGATAGTTAATTTCTTAGTGGTAGTGGTGACAGCTTAGTTGCTCTTCTCTACATCACCTCGCAGTATTTCCAGTGAAATTTGGGGACCCCGTAAGTGGACAGTTTATTCACTATGTAGATAAACGAGTCAGTATTCTTCCTGGTGTTCCCTGTTCGAAATATGTAGCTGTAAGTCCTCGTATTCTGCTGTTATGAAGAGCTTGAGGCTGTGGAGCACTGAATTCATGTTTTTATTGCTGTTTGTCGTTCTTATGTTCTCGCTGTTGAAGGGTTTTATCTCTGACTTGCATTTCACCCATTCGCCTCCCTGAGGTATTTGAAGATTCTTGGTGAAGGGTTGTAGAGGATGTCAGGCGTAATTCGTCTTGAAAAACTGTCGTTTACTTATCTATATGAAGAATGCCAAAGCTTGGTAAGGGAGGGGTTCGCCATTTTTTTTTCCTTTGTACGATTTCGTTGAAATTTTTACCAGAGAGTTTAGGCATATTGAACGTTATGTGGTAGAAATTGCATCAAGATCGTCCAATAAATGAAGTTATAAAAAATAAAAGTGTGAAAAGTTGGACATGGCAACATTCATAGCAAAATGTTGTATTAGTTGGACGTGTCCTCTTACCTAACAGGATTGGTTTTGTCGTTTTCCATTTTTTCTGTTTTTTTTTTTTTTTGAGTTGGAAGCCCTTTCGATTTAGCGTGCAGGGGAATATGTGGAAAAAGTTGACAACGGAGGACTTTCAAAGACCACACCGAGGCTGTCTGCTGAGAAGGACTTTCCTCTTTTATCTAAATTAAGGACTCGTCTTTTTTGATGGTCTTGATGTTTGCGGCATGAATGGTAAAGCAGAAGGCTCTCTCCCCACCCCTCATTCCGTCCGGCCACTGCCGATATGAAACGGAGAAACGCATGCCAAACCATACTGAAAACAAAACACATCAGCATAGAATTTATTATTGAGCTAGACGGGGATGGGCGGCATTGGCTGCTACCTAGCTCTACATTTTATTGCTGTTTCTACTACACCAACTACTCATGTTAACGCCACTACCCCCTCACAGAACTCTGTGTACCATTGGTTCTTTTTCCTGATTACCTTTGGTTGTGTTTCTGGATGTAGTGGTGCAGGTGGATGCAAACAAGTGAATATCGTGAGCAAAGGTAAACACCTGGATACCCATGGTCTCTGCTTCTACTTCTGCCTCAGTATGTTAGTGAGGCTTGTTCAGTAACTACTATGACCATACCCACGACACAATAATAACAGTATTCGTCTTGATGTGGTTACTGAACAAACATCAGGAACCCAATGAAAGGAGTTTTCCCCTGGGGTGTATCTATTTGAATCCTATGTATGGGAAGAGCTTGTCGAGTTGGATCTTCAGTGGCTGAGTAATCATCACGCTGAAAGCTTCGGCGAGTAATTTGTTTCATTCTAATATAATTTTGTTTGTAAAATTAAAAAAAAAAGGCTTTTCACACGTGTTTGTGTTGCTTCTCTTGCCTTGACCTTCCGAGTTACAGCCTCACTCTGCCCTTTAGACAAGTCTTCAGGTTTGAGTGTACCAACAACATTCAGTATTTCTAAAGTTTGAATGAGATGTCCTGGTAGTCGGCCACTCCTAAGTACCAGATAGTTAAATGGTTTTGTTCTTACTTGGTCTTTTCTGTCCCCTTAGAAGAGAGAGAGAGAGAGAGAGAGAGAGAGAGAGAGAGAGAGAGAGAGAGAGAGAGAGAGAGAGAGAGAGAGAGAGAGAGAGAGAGAGAGACCACACACAGGAGGGATGTGGGTGGCCTTACTGTTATGTACAAGGCCAATATTGTCAAAGTACCACACTTGGATCCACTTCGAGGACAGCGTGAAACAAGCTTTTATGCCACAAGACGGGCAGAAAGCAGCAACTTCACTCTGGCTGTGCCCTTCTCCTGAACATCACTCCATCTGAGATCATACATACCCAGGATGACTCGAGTATGGAACACATTCGTACAGCATAATGGTGTCAACGAGATAAAGTCAGTTGATCAAATGAAAATGCTGGCCCACAGATAGCTCCAACTTCATCCTGTTCCCTACTTGTATGTCTCATAACAATAAAAATGCTTTCAAATGAGCTGATATAGGTAACAGCTCTTAGCTTGCCAATAAAGTTAGGAATCCTTAACCTGTAAATAGCTTGTCAATAAAGCTAGGGATCCTTAACCTTGTCAAACCTTGTGTAAAAGAGAGAGAGAGAGAGAGAGAGAGAGAGAGAGAGAGAGAGAGAGAGGGAGATGAGAGAGAGAGGGAGATGAGAGAGAGAGAGAGAGAGAGAGAGTGAGAGAGAGAGAGAGAGAGAGAATGAGTTTGATACGTTGGAGAGAAGATATACATATCTTCCATGAAGGAAGGTTAAACGCTCCAGTTACATATAATAACGCTGAAGTGTCTCCCGACAGCTGAAACACACACACACACACACACACACACACACACACACACACACACACACACACACACACACACACACACACACACACACACACCAACAGGGAATATACCGACAAGTGTTGGATGACATACACACAACGGAGGAGGAGGTGCAGAAGCTGCTGAGTGACCTTGATATCTCAAAGGCGATGAGACCGGACAACATCTCCCCGTGGGTCCTTAGAGAAGGAGCAGAGACACTGTGTGTGCCACTAACTCCAATTTTCAACATATCCCTTGAAACTGGGCAACTACCTGAGGTATGGACGACGGCAAATGTATTTAGTGCCCATTTTTAAGAAAGAAGACAGAAAAGAGGCACTAAACTACAGACCTGTGTCACTGACGTGTATAGTATGCAAAGTCAAGGAGAAGATTTTCAGGAGGAGAGTGGTGGAGCTCCTGGAACGGAACAAGATTATAAACGACAACCAGTATGGATTCATGGAAGGCAAATCCTGTGTCACAAACCTTCTGGAGTTTTGTGACAAGGTAACACAAGTAAGATACGAGAGAGAGGAGTTTGTTGATTGCATTTTCCTGGACTGCAGAAAGGTCTTTGACACAGTTCCTTACATGAGATTAGTGCAGAAGCTAGAGAATCAGGTGCATATAACAGGAAGGACACCACAATGGCTCAAAGAATACCTGACAGGGAGACAACAGCGAGTCATGGTACGTGATGAGGTATCACAGTGGGCACCTGTGACGAGCGGGGTACCACAGGGGTCAGTCCTAGGACCAGTGCTATTTTTGGTATATGTGAATGACATGATGGAAGGGACAGACTCAGAAGTGTCCCTGTTCGCAGATGATGTGAAGTTAATGAGGATAATCAAATCAGATGAGGCTCAGGCAGGACTACAAAGAGACCTGGACAAACTGAACACGTGGTCCAGCAACTGGCTTCACGAATTCAACCCCGCCAAATGCAAAGTCATAAAGATTGGAGAAGGACAAAGAAGACCGCAAACAGAGTATAGGCTAGGTGGCCAAAGACTGCAAAACCTCACTCAAGGAGAAAGATCTTGGGGGTGAGCATAACACCGAGCATTTCTCCGGAAGCACACATCAACCAGATAACTGCTGTAGCATATGGGCGCCTGGTAAACCTGAGAATAGCGTTCCGATACCTTAGTAAGGAATCGTTTAAGACACTGTACACTGTGTACGTCAGGAGTGTGCAGCACCAGTTTGGAACCCGCACGTGGTCAAACACGTCAAGAAACTAGAGAAAGTGCAAAGGTTTGAAACAAGGTTAGTTCCGGAGCCTGACGACGCTGAAGAACAGGAGGGTCAGGAGAGGATGATAACGACATACAAAATACTGCGTGGAATAGATAAGGTGCACAGAGACAGGATGTTCCAGAGATGGGACACAGAAACAAGGGGTCACAACTGAAAGCTGAAGACTCAGACGAGTCAAAAGGATGTTAGGAAGTATTTCTTCAGTCATAGAGTTGTCAGGAAGTGGAGCAGTCTAGCAAGTGATGTATGTAGTGGAAGCAGGAACCATACATAGCTTTAAGACGAGGTATGACAAAGCTCAGGGAGCAGAGAGAGGACCTAGCAGCGTTTTCAGTGAAGAGGCGGGGCCAGAAGCTGAGTCTCAACCCCTGCAACCACAATTAGGCGAGTACAATTAGGTGAGTATACACACACACACACACACACACACACACACACACACACACACACACACACACACACACACACACACACACACACACCCACACACACACACACACATACACACACACACATACAACCAGGTGATAAAGGAGACTGAGAGCCAACTTGAACATTGTCTGTGTCCTCGAGAATCCGTTCCTCGCCTCTTGAAGACTCTCTCACTCTTCACCTTAATCTAGTTACTATGTACTTCCAAATTCAAGTTACTCCACACAGCCACGTGAGAAGAAATCACCCACTTAAGGATCAGTGTTATGTCTGAAAAAAAAAAGAAACATGTGGATCTCTCACGAAAAGTTACAATAAAATACGGGAAGAACTTATCAAAAGCTTCCAGAGAATCTTCACAGTTGAACTGGAATCATGCAAGGAAAAGAAAGAGAGAGAACAAACGGTAACAGTTTAGCAAACATGGATATAACAGAAACCAGAAAGCAGAGAAGCTCCTGACAAAACTGGTCAGGTAAAAAGTTACTGGACCTGACGTGAAAGAGTCACCATCCATGAGAACAATACTTGTTGTTATCAACTGCTGAACAGTAACGTATTGAACATTGAACTATTGACCAGTGAACTATTGACTAGTGAACTATTGACTAGTGAACTATTGACCAGTGAACTATTGACCAGTGAACTATTGACCAGTGTACTATTGAACAGTGAACTTTTGAACAGTTAACTACAGAACAGTATCCCTGACGTACAAAGTTAAGGGAATAATAGTATGACATGGACAAGTGGAGCGCCTTGGCAAGATGAACCTTGAGAGCATCAGTGGGGCTTCAAGAACGGAAGGTGCGGGTCAGGAAACTTACGAGAGACTAATAGAAACCAGAAGGGAAAGAGAATAGTGGGAGGAGATGGAGACGATGATAATGGCGAGCTGGAAAAAGACACGAAGTGAGACGGAAACGAGAAAGGAGGGCGAGGCGAAGACGGCAAAAACGATAGATAAAGAAAGTGGATGATGTGAAGAGAGGAAGAGGAAGGGTAGGAAAAAAGTTCTGGTAATGAAGTGCATGAAAGGAAAAGGTCCTGGGTTCGATCCTTGGCCAGGTTGGAATACTCGGTTGTTGGGTTGATGGGTTTTAAGCTTTTCGACTACTTGAGGGTCATTATGGCTGAATGTCACTTGTTCACCACTTGGCGAGAATACTGCTATGATTAAAACATAAATTAAAGTAAACTTACAGTTTGTATACACTACTCATTGTATATACACTGAGAGACATACACCTCTCTATGTATATACACTGAGAGACATACACCTCTCTATGTATATACACTGAGAGACATACACCTCTCTATGTATATACACTGAGAGACATACACCTCTCCATGTATATACACTGAGAGACATACACCTCTCTATGTATATACACTGAGAGACATACACCTCTCTATGTATATACACTGAGAGACATACACCTCTCTATGTATATACACTGAGAGACATACACCTCTCCATGTATATACACTGAGAAACATACACCTCTCTATGTATATACACTGAGAGACATACACCTCTCTATGTATATACACTGAGAGACAAACACCTCTCTATGTATATACACTGAGAGACATACACCTCTCCATGTATATACACTGAGAAACATACACCTCTCTATGTATATACACTGAGAGACATACACCTCTCTATGTATATACACTGAGAGACATACACCTCACTATGTATATACACTGAGAGACATACACCTCTCTATGTATATACACTGAGAAACATACACCTCTCCATGTATATACACTAAGAGACATACACCTCTCTATGTATATACACTGAGAAACATACACCTCTCCATGTATATACACTGAGAAGCATACACCTCTCTATGTATATACACTGAGAGACATACACCTCTCTATGTATATACACTGAGAGACATACACCTCTCTATGTATATACACTGAGAGATATACACCTCTCTATGTATATACACTGAGAGACATACACCTCTCCATGTATATACACTGAAAAACATACACCTCTCTATGTATATACACTGAGAGACATACACCTCTCTATGTATATACACTGAGAGACATACACCTCTCTATGTATATACACTGAGAGACATACACCTCTCCATGTATATACACTGAGAGACATACACCTCTCTATGTATATACACTGAGAGACATACACCTCTCTATGTATATACACTGAGAGACATACACCTCTCTATGTATATACACTGAGAGACATACACCTCTCTATGTATATACACTGAGAGACATACACCTCTCTATGTATATACACTGAGAGACATACACCTCTCTATGTATATACACTGAGAGACATACAGCTCTCTATGTATATACACTGAGAGACATACACCTCTCTATGTATATACACTGAGAGACATACACCTCTCTATGTATATACACTGAGAGACATACACCTCTCTATGTATATACACTGAGAGACATACAGCTCTCTATGTATATACACTGAGAGACATACACCTCTCTATGTATATACACTGAGAGACATACACCTCTCTATGTATACACACTGAGAGACATACACCTCTCTATGTATATACACTGAGAGACATACACCTCTCTATGTATATACACTGAGAGACATACACCTCTCTATGTATATACACTGAGAGACATACACCTCTCTATGTATATACACTGAGAGACATACACCTCTCTATGTATATACACTAAGAGACATACACCTCTCTATGTATATACACTGAGAGACATACACCTCTCGATGTATATACACTGAGAGACATACACCTCTCTATGTATATACACTGAGAGACATACACCTCTCTATGTATATACACTGAGAGACATACACCTCTCTATGTATATACACTGAGAGACATACACCTCTCTATGTATATACACTGAGAGACATACACCTCTCTATGTATATACACTGAGAGACATACACCTCTCTATGTATATACACTGAGAGACATACACCTCTCTATGTATATACACTGAGAAACATACACCTCTCTATGTATATACACTGAGAAACATACACCTCTCTATGTATATACACTGAGAAACATACACCTCTCTATGTATATACACTGAGACATACACCTCTCTATGTATATACACTGAGAGACATACACCTCTCTATGTATATACACTGAGAAACATACACCTCTCTATGTATATACACTGAGAAACATACACCTCTCTATGTATATACACTGAGAGACATGCACCTCTCTATGTATATACACTCAGAGACATACACCTCTCTATGTATATACACTCAGAGACATACACCTCTCTATGTATATACACTGAGAAACATACACCTCTCCATGTATATACACTGAGAGACATACACCTCTCTATGTATATACACTCAGAGACATACACCTCTCTATGTATATACACTCAGAGACATACACCTCTCTATGTATATACACTGAGAGACATACACCTCTCTATGTATATACACTGAGAGACATACACCTCTCTATGTATATACACTGAGAAACATACACCTTTCTATGTATATACACTGAGAAACATACACCTCTCTATGTATATACACTGAGAAACATACACCTCTCTATGTATATACACTGAGAGACATACACCTCTCTATGTATATACACTCAGAGACATACACCTCTCTATGTATATACACTGAGAGACATACACCTCTCTATGTATATACACTGAGAGACATACACCTCTCTATGTTTATACACTCAGAGACATACACCTCTCTATGTATATACACTCAGAGACATACACCTCTCTATGTATATACACTGAGAGACATACACCTCTCTATGTATATACACTCAGAGACATACACCTCTCTATGTATATACACTCGACATACACCTCTCTATGTATATACACTGAGAGACATACACCTCTCTATGTATATACACTGAGAAACATACACCTCTCTTTATATATACACTGAGAGACGTACATTCTTTTTGTATATATAGTGAGAAACATACGCCTCTCTATGTGTATACACTGAGAGACATACACTTCTCATTGTATATACACTGAGAGACATACACCTCTCTATGTATATACACTGAGAGACATACACCTCTCTATGTATATACACTGAGAAACATACACCTCTCTTTATATATACTGTGAAAGACATACACATCTCTTTGTATATACAGTGAGAAACATACACCTCTCTATGTATATACACTTGGAGACATACACATCTCCTTATATATACACTGAGAGATATACGCATCTCTTTTTATATGCAGTGAGAAACATACACCTCTCTATGTATATACACTGAAAGACAAACACTTCTCATTGTTTATACACTGAGTGACATACACCTCTCTTTGTATATACACTGAGAAACATACACCTCTCTTTATATATACACTGGGAAACATACACATCTCTTTGTATATACAATGAGAAACATACACCTCTCTTTGTATAAACTGAGAGACATACACCTCTCATTGTATATAAACTGAGAGACATACACCTCTCTTTGTACATACACTGAGAAACATGCGCCTCTCAGTGTATATACACTGAGAGACATACACTTCTCATTGTATACACACTGAAAGACATACACCTCTCTTTGTATATACAATGAGAAACATACACCTCTCTTTGTATAAACTGAGAGACATACACCTCTCATTGTATATAAACTGAGAGACATACACCTCTCTTTGTATATACACTGAGAAACATGCGCCTCTCTTTGTATATACACTGAGAGACATACACTTCTCATTGTATACACATTGAGAGACATACACATCTCTTTGTATATACACTGAGAGACATACACCTCTCTTTGTATATACACTGAGAGACATACACCTCTATGTATATACACTGAGAAACATACACCTCTCTTTGTATATACACTGAGAGACATACACCTCTCATTGTATATACACTGAGAGACATACACCTCTCTTTGTATATACACTGAGAGACATACACTTCTCATTGTATACACATTGAGAGACATACACATCTTTTTGTATATACACTGAGAGACATACACCTCTCTATGTATATACACTGAGAGACATACACCTCTCTATGTATATACACTGAGAGACATACACCTCTCTATGTATATACACTGAGAGACATACACCTCTCTATGTATATACACTGAGAGACATACACCTCTCTATGTATATACACTGAGAGACATACACCTCTCTATGTATATACACTGAGAGACATACACCTCTCTATGTATATACACTGAGAGACATACACCTCTCTATGTATATACACTGAGAGACATACACCTCTCTATGTATATACACTGAGAGACATACACCTCTCTATGTATATACACTGAGAGACATACACCTCTCTATGTATATACACTGAGAGACATACACCTCTCTATGTATATACACTGAGAGACATACACCTCTCTATGTATATACACTGAGAGACATACACCTCTCTATGTATATACACTGAGAGACATACACCTCTCTATGTATATACACTGAGAGACATACACCTCTCTATGTATATACACTGAGAGACATACACCTCTCTATGTATATACACTGAGAGACATACACCTCTCTATGTATATACACTGAGAGACATACACCTCTCTATGTATATACACTGAGAGACATACACCTCTCTATGTATATACACTGAGAGACATACACCTCTCTATGTATATACACTGAGAGACATACACCTCTCTATGTATATACACTGAGAGACATACACCTCTCTATGTATATACACTGAGAGACATACACCTCTCTATGTATATACACTGAGAGACATACACCTCTCTATGTATATACACTGAGAGACATACACCTCTCTATGTATATACACTGAGAGACATACACCTCTCTATGTATATACACTGAGAAACATACACCTCTCTATGTATATACACTGAGAAACATACACCTCTCTATGTATATACACTGAGAAACATACACCTCTCTATGTATATACACTGAGACATACACCTCTCTATGTATATACACTGAGAGACATACACCTCTTTATGTATATACACTGAGAAACATACACCTCTCTATGTATATACACTGAGAAACATACACCTCTCTATGTATATACACTGAGAGACATACACCTCTCTATGTATATACACTCAGAGACATACACCTCTCTATGTATATACACTCAGAGACATACACCTCTCTATGTATATACACTGAGACAAACATACACTCAGAGACTCTCCATGTATATACACTGAGAGACATACACCTCTCTATGTATATACACTCAGAGACATACACCTCTCTATGTATATACACTCAGAGACATACACCTCTCTATGTATATACACTGAGAGACATACACCTCTCTATGTATATACACTGAGAGACATACACCTCTCTATGTATATACACTGAGAAACAAACATACACTGAGAAACATTTCTATGTATATACACTGAGAAACATACACCTCTCTATGTATATACACTGAGTATATACACTCAGAACATACACCTCTCTATGTATATACACTGAGAGACATACACCTCTCTATGTATGAGAGACATACACTGAGAGACATACACCTCTCTATGTATATACACTGAGAGACATACACCTCTCTATGTATATACACTCAGAGACATACACCTCTCTATGTATATACACTCGACATACACCTCTCTATGTATATACACTGAGAGACATACACCTCTCTATGTATATACACTGAGAAACATACACCTCTCTTTATATATACACTGAGAGACGTACATTCTTTTTGTATATATAGTGAGAAACATACGCCTCTCTATGTGTATACACTGAGAGACATACACTTCTCATTGTATATACACTGAGAGACATACACCTCTCTATGTATATACACTGAGAGACATACACCTCTCTATGTATATACACTGAGAAACATACACCTCTCTTTATATATACTGTGAAAGACATACACATCTCTTTTTATATACAGTGAGAAACATACACCTCTCTATGTATATTCACTTGGAGACATACACATCTCCTTATATATACACTGAGAGATATACGCATCTCTTTTTATATGCAGTGAGAAACATACACCTCTCTATGTATATACACTGAAAGACAAACACTTCTCATTGTTTATACACTGAGTGACATACACCTCTCTTTGTATATACACTGAGAAACATACACCTCTCTTTATATATACACTGGGAAACATACACATCTCTTTGTATATACAATGAGAAACATACACCTCTCTTTGTATAAACTGAGAGACATACACCTCTCATTGTATATAAACTGAGAGACATACACCTCTCTTTGTACATACACTGAGAAACATGCGCCTCTCAGTGTATATACACTGAGAGACATACACTTCTCATTGTATACACACTGAGAGACATACACCTCTCTTTGTATATACAATGAGAAACATACACCTCTCTTTGTATAAACTGAGAGACATATACCTCTCATTGTATATAAACTGAGAGACATACACCTCTCTTTGTATATACACTGAGAAACATGCGCCTCTCTTTGTATATACACTGAGAGACATACACTTCTCATTGTATACACATTGAGAGACATACACATCTCTTTATATATACACTGAGAGACATACACCTCTCTTTGTATATACACTGAGAGACATACACCTCTTTTTGTATATACAGTGAGAAACATACACCTCTCTTTGTATATACACTGAGAGACATACACCTCTCATTGTATATAAACTGAGAGACATACACCTCTCTTTGTACATACACTGAGAAACATGCGCCTCTCTTTGTATATACACTGAGAGACATACACTTCTCATTGTATACACATTGAGAGACATACACATCTTTTTGTATATACACTGAGAGACATACACCTCTCTTTGTATATACACTGAGAGACATACACCTCTTTTTGTATATACAGTGAGAGACATACACCTCTCTTTGTATATACACTGAGAGACATACACCTCTCTTTGTATATACACTGAGAGACATACACCTCTCTTTGTATATACACTGAGAGACATACACCTCTCTTTATATATACACTGAGAGACATACACCTCTCTTTATATATACACTGAGAGACATACACCTCTCCTTGTATATACACTAAGAGACATACACTTGTCTGTGTATATACAGTGAGAGACATACACCTCTCTATATATACACTGAGAGACATACGTCTCTCTTTGTATATACACCAAGAGACATACACCTGTCTATGTATATGCACTGAGAGACATATACCTCTCTATGTATATACCCTGAGAGACATACACCTCTCGGTGTATACACGCACTGAGAGACATATATCTTGTGAGAACCCTCCGTGTATAGTTCCATCCCTTGATACGTCCCCACACACGCAGTGATAATTCGTGTGGCAGATGTAAACGGAACAGTGGGTAGTGTTGTGGGCCAAAATACTGGAGTAAACCTTTAAAATGAGCTGAAGTAGGACACACACCGTTTAGACTCGCAAAAGTTACTGGGACAGAAACCGTCGTTCCTACTCGTGTCGCCGCAGTTCTAGTTAGTGTATGAAAACTAACACTGTCGTCTTCACCTTAAGAGAGTCTCAAGCTCTAACTGAGAATGTCAACCTATTGCACTTGTATGTATAAAATGGAAAACAAGGGGGAAGCGATGTCTCGTAAAAAACGGAAGGACAGAAGACAAGGATATGTGGAGGGGTATGAGACAGAGGAGGAAGACGGGGAGGTGAGACATAGGGAGAAGCAGGAGGAGGAGGAGGAGGAGGAGGAGGAGGAGGAGAAGGAGGAGAAGAAGGAGGAGGAGGAAGAGGAGGAGGAAGAGGAGGAAGAGGAGGAAGAGGAGAAGGAGGAGGAGGAGGAGGAAGAGAAGGAGGAGGGGGAGGAGGGAGAACGTGGTAAAGGTAGACAGTAGAAAGACTAGCAACAATCTAGCTACCTCTGCTTCTGTCTTGATAGTTGAGGCAATAATAGAATAACATAAGGCTCTCTCACCATCCTCCATTCTCACCTGCTGCGCCGCCGACGTGAAGAAGTGAGTTTGAATACATCCCGCAGACATTATGACATGTGCATAGGCATGTAATAGTTAAGGGAAAACTGGAATAAAAAATTAAACTATTAGGCAGCACCACTGTAGGCAGCACCGTTGTAGGCTTCGCCATTGTAGGCAGCACCATTGTAGGCATCACCATTGTGGGCTTCACCATTGTAGGCAGCACCATTGTAGGCATCACCCTTGTAGGTAGCATCATTGTAGGCATCACCATTGTAGGTATCACCATTGTAGGCAGCACCATTGTAGGCATCACCATTGTAGGTAGCATCAGTGTAGGCATCACCATTGTAGGCTTCACCATTGTAGGCAGCACCATTGTAGGCATCACCGTTGTAGGCAGCACCATTGTAGGCAGCACCATTGTAGGCATCACCATTGTAGGCTTCACCATTGTAGGCAGCACCATGGTAGGCATCACCATTGTAGGCTTCACCATTGTAGGCAGCACCATTGTAGGCATCACCGTTGTAGGCAGCACCATTGTAGGCATCAATCACCATTGTAGGCAGCACCATGGTAGGCATCAATCACCATTGTAGGCAGCACCATGGTAGGCATCACCATTGTAGGCTTCACCACTTTAGTCAGCACCATTGTTACTAGAGAGAAAGCATTAACGAAACTCCAACTGAGATTTAAGAAGACGCCTGGTAAAACACACCTCAGTGTTGCAGTACGATAACTTCGACACCATTCCCATTAATTAAAACCAGTGTTCTTTACTTATTTTTTTGTTGCGTGTTGTGAGGCGGATTATTAAATTCCTTGGCAGTATTTTGACTGGTTCTCGCCAGCGACACTATCGGCGCAGATTATTTGAGCTTCATTATAAAATTAATTGGATGCAGATAGCCGCCTGAATTTGCATCCTATATTGTGTGGTGTAATTTAGCGGCGTCCAAGTGACAGTGTTTTACTTTAATTCTCACAGAATTTGTTTTACACAAACCCACAGACAACACACACACACACACACACACACACACACACACACACATATACATACATACATACATATATATATATATATATATATATATATATATATATATATATATATATATATATATATATATATATATATATATATATATATATATATATATATATATATATATATATATATATCCGCCTCAACAAGCAGTCTATATAGCCATGAAATCACGAAACAAGTGATTTTAAATCATTTACCAAACTGCGGCAGGCCAGGACTCTACCCTAAGAACCTTGTACCGCCTCCAGAGACAGCACAATGTACGCATCACCTTACCACTGCGCCGGCGTTTCGTGATTTCATTGCTATATAGACTGCTTGTTGAGACGGATATTCAAACAGGAGGAGGCTGAAATTAGTCCTTGAGATACCACTGCCACGAGTGTCCTCGGATCACGAGAAAAACTTGTATCTCAGCTGCATGCGTGATTCTTGTAGGATCGGTGGCGCAGTGGTAAGGTGATGCGTACATTGTGCTGTCTCTGGAGGCGGTACAAAGTTCGTAGGGTCGAGTCCTGGCCTGCTGCAATTTGGTAAATGATTTAAAATCACTTGTTTCGTGATTTCATGGCTACATAGACTTCTTGTTGAGGCGGATATATATATATATATATATATATATATATATATATATATATATATATATATATATATATATATATATATATATATATGTGTGTGTGTGTATAATTAACACATCATAGTAAGTAAGTGGTAATTAAAGAACCTCGTGCAAACAACACATGTTGTAAACAATGTCCTGATGGAAATGTGTAAATATAATTATGGGATACAAATTATATTAATTAAGGTCACCAATACCCATCACTTACCTGTGAATATTTTCTTTTACATTAAGAACCATCACAATGTTTAAAATTCATGCGAATTTAAAAATGCTTTGAAAAAGTATATACTAATAAACCATGTGTATTAACCAGCCATGTGTATTAAACAGCCATGTGTATTAACCAGCCATGTGTATTAATCAATCATGTGTATTAACCAGCAATGTGTATTAACCAGCCATGTGTATTAACCAATCATGTGTATTAACCAGCCATGTGTATTAACCAGCCATGTGTATTAACCAGCCATGTGTATTACCAGCCATGTGTATTAATCAATCATGTGTATTAACCAGCCATGTGTATTAACCAGCCATGTGTATTAACCAATCATGTGCATTAACCAGCCATGTGTATTAACCAGCCATGTGTATTAACCAATCATGTGTATTAACCAGCCATGTGTATTAACCAGCCATGTGTATTAACCAGCCATGTGCATTAACCAGCCATGTGTATTAACCAGCAATGTGCATTAACCAGCCATGTGCATTAACCAGCCATGTGTATTAACCAGCCATGCGTATTAACCAGCCATGTGTATTAACCAGCAATGTGTATTAACCAGCAATGTGTATTAACCAGCCATGTGCATTAACCAGCCATGTGTATTAATCAGCCATGCGTATTAACCAGCCATGTGTATTAACCAGCCATGTGTATTAACCAGCCATGTGTATTAACCAGCCATGTGTATTAACCAGCCATGTGTATTAACCAGCCATGTGTATTAACCAGCCATGTGTATTAACCAGCCATGTGTATTAACCAGCCATGTGTATTAACAAATCATGTGTATTATCCAGTCATGTGTAGTAACCAGCCATGTGCATTAACCAGCCATGTGTATTAACCAGCTATGTGTATTAACCAGCCATGTGTATTAACCAGCCATGTGTATTAACCAATCATGTGTATTAACCAGTTATGTGTAGTAACCAGCCATGTGTATTAACCAGCCATGTGTATTAACCAACTATGTGTATTAACCAGCCATGTGTATTAACCAGCCATGTGTATTAACCAGCCATGTGTATTAACCAGCCATGTGTATTAACCAGCCATGTGTATTAACCAGCCACTTGTATTACCCAATCATGTGTATTAACCAGTCATGTGTATTAACCAGCCATGTGTATTAACCAGCCATGTGTATTAACCAGCCATGTGTATTAACCAGCCATGTGTATTAACCAATCATGTGTATTAACCAGCCATGTGTATTAACCAATCATGTGTATTAACCAGTTATGTGTAGTAACCAGCCATGTGTATTAACCAGCCATGTGTATTAACCAGCCATGTGTATTAACCAGCCATGTGTATTAACCAGCCATGTGTATTAACCAGCCACTTGTATTACCCAATCATGTGTATTAACCAGCCATGTGTATTAACCAGCCATGTGTATTAACCAGCCATGTGTATTAACCAGTCATGTGTATTAACCAGCCATGTGTATTAACCAGCCATGTGTATTAACCAGCCATGGGTATTAACCAGCCATGTGTATTAACCAGCCATGTGTATTAACCAATCATGTGTATTAACCAGCCATGGGTATTAACCAGCCATGTGTATTAACCAGCCATGTGTATTAACCAGTCATGTGTATTAACCAGCCATGTGTATTAACCAGCCATGGGTATTAACCAGTCATGTGTATTAACCAGCCATGTGTATTAACCAATCATGTGTATTAACCAATCATGGGTATTAACCAGCCATGTGTATTAACCAATCATGTGTATTAACCAGTCATGTGTAGTAACCAGCCATGTGCATTAACCAGCCATGTGTATTAACCAGCCATGTGTATTAACCAACCATGTGTATTAACCAGCCATGTGTATTATCCAGCCATGTGTATTAACCAGCCATGTGTATTAACCAGCCATGAGAATTAACCAGCCATGTGTATTAACCAGCCATGTATATTAACCAGCCAAATGTATTAACCAATCATGTGTATTAACCAGTCATGTGTAGCAACCAGCCATGTGTATTAACCAGAAATGTGTATTAACCAGCCATGTGTATTAACCAACCATGTGTATTAACCAGCCATGTGTATTAACCAGTCATGAGTATTAACCAATCATGTGTATTAACCAATCATGTGTATTAACCAACCATGTGTATTAACTAGACATGTGTATTAACCCCAAATGTGTATTAACCAGCCATGTGTATTAACCAATCATGTGTATTAACCAGCCATGTGTATTAATCAGTAGTAAGTGTGAAGATAACAATGATAGTAAGTCAGGTGGAGTGAAGGATAACTGAGGCAGACCTCCCACACTGACTGAATTATCCAGTGCTGTTTACAAGAGAAAAAATGAATGAGCAAAATGAGAAAGTTGTTGAATCAGGCGTTGTAAGTGTTGTGTATAATGTGTTGGGCGACCCACTTTAATTACTTACTTCATCCTTTAATTTGTGGATGTATATTATATATATATATATATATATATATATATATATATATATATATATATATATATGTATATATATATATATATATATATATATATATATATATATATATATATATATATATATATATATCTATATATATATATATATATATATATATATATATATATATATATATATATATGTCGTTCCGAATAGGTAAAACTGGTCAATTAGCAAGAACTTATTTAAAATTAAGTCCTTTCTAAAATTTTCTCTTATACGTTTAAAGATATATTTTTTCACTTATGTTAGTGTAAAAATTAATAATATTATAACAAGCCCAATTTAATTTAGCTAAATCCATCTAAATATATTTCAGATGGGTTCACAATAATTTAATAGTAAACAAACACAATGAAATATATTTTTATCGTTAAGTTCAGAATGATTTTTGCGAAATTATTGCATACACAAATTTTCGCTTGCTTTGTTCGGCAATAAGAGCGTTGCTAATTAAGGCAGAATCGTAAATTTTATCTATTCGGCACGACGTATATGCTCTTGTCTTCTTTTGTTTTTGTGGATATCTTCGTGTCAGGTTTCACCCTGGGATCTCTTCGTTCATTATGTGATCGTAACTTTGTTGTCGTGAATAAATTAATGACCTTTATGAAGGTATGTCTGCGTAAACATGTTGCATTGACGCTGACAGCCTTTCTGTCAGATGTCTCCTGACGACTGATGCTCGGCTCTTGCTGATTAATGACTGAGATTCGTCAATTTTCATGGGGGGGGGGCTTCAGTTTATCAGGATTTACTAAGATGTGTTATCGTACATCCTCAGCTCACTCCACAACCCATCCCGATGAAAGGTGTTCTACCATCCATCTGACTCACTCCCAGGTACCTGTTTATTACTAGACGAAAAAGTAGCAGAAAATATAAGGAGACTTTTGGGGATGACTCAACTTCCCCGTGATTGAGCCCAGGACTGTCTATTATGCATTGAAGGACTCACCACTAAGCTAGAGGACTGAGTCTCATGTCAGTTATTCTCATTATACTCCTCTGAGATCCTTATTTCGGATTGTAAGGAATGCAAACTTTCTTGCTAGTCTTTGTATCTGAGGAGACCAAATTGAGAAACTTCATCCTCCTTTCATATCTCGCGCGTCATCTGCATATTTGTCCACAGAGTCCTGGCTCTATTGCAGTCAATGGGTGCGCACAACTGATGCAAAAACTAATATTTTTGGAAAGTGCAGCGCCTTCACGTGGGGTTTGGTCCAGTGGGCGACCCGCTGTCGCACACTCCGGTGAGACTCGTGTAGATTTGAACGCTTCTTGGGATGGCCACCTTGACGCCTGTCCCCTCTGAGATCATTTCAGTTTTATTTTCTTCCGTTTGGCTTATTTTTTTCTGAAGAATAAAAGTCACATTATCGTAGCTGGAAACACACACACGCACACAGATACACACACACAAACACACACACGTGGGTGGATTGCATATTCTTGGACTGCAAGAAGGCGTTTGACACAGTTCCATACAAGAGATTGGTGCAAAAACTGGAGGACCAAGCAGGGATAACAGGGAAGGCACTACAATGGATCAGGGAATACTTGTCAGGAAGACAGCAGCGAGTCATGGCACGTGGCGAGGTGTCAGAGTGGGCACTTGTGACAAGCGGGGTCCCACAGGGGTCAGTCCTAGGACCAGTGCTGTTTCTGGTATTTGTGAACGACATGACGGAAGGAATAGACTCTGAGGTGTCCCTGTTTGCAGATGACGTGAAGTTGATGAGAAGAATTCACTCGATCGAAGACCAGGCAGAACTACAAAGGGATCTGGACAGGCTGCAGACCTGGTCCAGCAATTGGCTCCTGGAGTTCAATCCCACCAAGTGCAAAGTCATGAAGATTGGGGAAGGGCAAAGAAGACCGCAGACGGAGTACAGTCTAGGGGGCCAGAGACTACAAACCTCACTCAAGGAAAAAGATCTTGGGGTGAGTATAACACCAGGCACATCTCCTGAAGCGCACATCAACCAAATAACTGCTGCAGCATATGGGCGCCTAGCAAACCTCAGAACAGCATTCCGACATCTTAATAAGGAATCGTTCAGGACCCTGTACACCGTGTACGTTAGGCCCATATTGGAGTATGCGGCACCAGTTTGGAATCCACACCTAGCCAAGCACGTAAAGAAACTAGAGAAAGTGCAAAGGTTTGCAACAAGACTAGTCCCAGAGCTAAGAGGTATGTCCTACGAGGAGAGGTTAAGGGAAATCAACCTGACGACACTGGAGGACAGGAGAGATAGGGGGGACATGATAACGACATACAAAATACTGAGAGGAATTGACAAGGTGGACAAAGACAAGATGTTCCAAAGATTGGACACAGTAACAAGGGGACACAGTTGGAAGTTGAAGACACAGATGAATCACAGGGATGTTAGGAAGTATTTCTTCAGCCACAGAGTAGTCAGTAAGTGGAATAGTTTGGGAAGCGATGTAGTGGAGGCAGGATCCATACATAGCTTTAAGCATAGGTATGATAAAGCTCACGGTTCAGGGAGAGTGACCTAGTAGCGATCAGTGAAGAGGCGGGGCCAGGAGCTCGGACTCGACCCCCGCAACCTCAACTAGGTGAGTACAACTAGGTGAGTACACACACACACACACACACACACACACACACACACACACAAACACACATACATATACGCACACACACACAGGTACACACACACACACACACACACACGCACACACACTCACACAAACAGACACACACACACACACACACACACACACACACACACACACACACATACACACACACAAACACACACACACACACATACATATACACACACACACACAGACACACACACACACACACACACACACACACACATACATATACACACACACACACAGACACACACACACACACACACACACACTCACACACACATACACAGAACACAACACACAACACGAGATTTAAGGAAGTATTTACAGTAGAGACAGGAAGGACTCTGGGGGGACAGACCAGATGGGGACACCAACAAGGAATACACCAACAAGTGTTGGACGACATACATACAGATGAGGAGGAGGTGAAGAAACTGCTAAGGGACATCGATACCTCAAAGGCAATGGGACCGGACAACATCTCTCCATGGGTCCTTAGAGAGGGAGCAGATATGTTGTGCGTACCACTTACCACAATCTTCAACACATCCCTGGAAACTGGGCAACTACCTGAGGTATGGAAGACAGCAAATGTAGTTCCCATTTTCAAAAAAGGAGACAGAAAAGAGGCACTAAACTATAGACCTGTGTCATTGACGTGTATAGTATGCAAAATTATGGAGAAGATTATCAGGAGGAGAGTGGTGGAGCACCTGGAACGGAACAGGAGTATAAATGCCAACCAGCACGGATTCACGGAAGGCAAATCCTGTGTCACAAACCTTCTGGAGTTTTATGATAAAATAACAGAAGTAAGACAAGAGAGAGAGGGGTGGGTTGATTGCATCTTCTTGGACTGCAAGAAGGCCTTTGACACAGTTCCTCACAAGAGATTAGTGCAGAAGCTAGAGCATCAGGCGCATATAACAGGAAGGGCACTGCAATGGATCAGAGAATACCTGACAGGGAGGCAACAACGAGTCATGGTACGTAATGATGTATCACAGTGGGCACCTGTGACGAGCGGGGTCCCACAGGGGTCGGTCCTAGGACCAGTGCTATTTTTGGTATATGTGAACGACATGACGGAAGGGTTAGACTCAGAAGTGTCCCTGTTTGCAGATGATGTGAAGTTAATGAGGAGAATTAAATCTGATGAGGACCAGGCAGGACTTCAAAGAGACCTGGACAGACTGGACACCTGGTCCAGCAAATGGCTTCTCGAATTTAATCCTGCCAAATGCAAAGTCATGAAGATAGGGGAAGGGCACAGAAGACCACAGACAGAGTATAGGCTAGGTGGCCAAAGACTGCAAACCTCACTCAAGGAGAAAGATCTTGGGGTGAGTATAACACCGAGCATGTCTCCGGAAGCACACATCAATCAGATAACTGCTGCAGCATATGGGCGCCTGGCAAACCTGAGAACAGCATTCCGACACCTTAGTAAGGAATCATTCAAGACACTGTACACCGTGTATGTCAGGCCCATACTGGAGTATGCAGCACCTGTTTGGAACCCGCACTTGATAAAGCACGTCAAGAAACTAGAGAAAGTACAAAGGTTTGCAACAAGGTTAGTTCCAGAGCTAAGGGGAATGTCCTATGAAGAAAGATTAAGGGAAATCGGCCTGACGACACTGGAGGACAGGAGGGTCAGGGGAGACATGATAACGACATATAAAATACTGCGTGGAATAGACAAGGTGGACAAGGACAGGATGTTCCAGGGAGGGGACACAGAAACAAGAGGCCACAATTGGAAGTTGAAGACACAAATGAGTCAGAGAGATAGTAGGAAGTATTTCTTCAGTCATAGAGTTGTAAGGCAGTGGAATAGCCTAGAAAATGACGTAGTGGAGGCAGGAACCATACACAGTTTTAAGACGAGGTTTGATAAAGCTCATGGAGCGGGGAGAGATAGGGTCTAGTAGCAACCGGTGAAGAGGCGGGGCCAGGAGCTAGGACTCGACCCCTGCAACCACAAATAGGTGAGTACAAATAGGTGAGTACACACACAAACACACACACACACACATACATATACACACACACACACAGACACACACACACACACACACACACACACACACACACACATACATATACACACACACACACAGACACACACACACACACACACACACACACATACATATACACACACACACACAGACACACACACACACACACACACACACACACACACACACACACACACACACACACACACACACACACACACACACACACACACAAAACCTCACACGTGGAAAGAGAACAAGCTAAACGACGTTTCGACCCCTTCCTGGACCATTATTAAATCTAGAATCATCACTGGTTTTCCTCTTTAAAAAGACCTGAGGAAGAGTTTCCCAAGCAGGGGTTCAGGTATAAAGTTAGGTACAGATCTAAAGTTAGGTACAGGAGCTTCCTAAGTCTTTCCTCTACTCCATGCATTTTGGGTTCTTACTTCTGTTGCAGGATATGTACATTCAGGAAAGATTTTGTGCTTTGATGTTGCATTAGTAGTGGTTAGGTACGACGTACATTACTTAGTAATGTGTATTGGTGTGTGTGGGGGGAGGGGGTGGGGGAGGGGGTGAGGGTGGGGGAGGGGGTGGGGGAGGGGGTGGGGGAGGGGGGGGGAGGGGGTGGGGGAGCGGGTGGGGGAGGGGGTGGGGGGAGATGGTGGGGGGAGGGGGTGGGGGAGGGGGCGGGGGAGGGGGCGGGGGAGGGGAAGTAGCCATACATCCAATATTGATCCCCAAGAATCATTGGCTAACAAAACTGATTGTGCAAAACGCCCACAGTAACGTGTTACATGGTGGGGGTAGCTGACACACTTTGTCATATACGACAATCCTACTGGATACCTCAAGGTCGACAAAGTGTGAAAAAGCAAATAAAGGACTGTATTACTTGTCGTCACTACGATATGCGAGTATGTCAGTATCCAGGTCCACCTCCATATCCCTCTGAAAGAGTTTGTCATATCACTCCATTTGAGGTGACAGGTGTAGATTACACTGGACCAATAATTTTAACCAAAACAGTTGACAAAGTCCCCATCAAGGTGTACATCTGTTTGTTCACTTGTGCTACAACTAGAGCAGTACATCTAGAAGTAGCCACTGACATGTCTGCTGAAACCTTTATCAAATTATTCAGAAGGTTTGCAGCCAGAAGGGCATGTCCCAGACTGATGATTTCAGATAATGCAACGAACTTTGTTTCTGGTGCTGCTTATATAAGCAAGATCTTTGATCAACCAGAGGTACAACAGATGCTGAATCAACGCAGTTGTCGTTGGAGATACATTCCTCCTAAATCTCCATGGCACGGCGGATTTTATGAAAGAATGATCGGCATTGTAAAACGTTGTTTAAGGAAAACTCTCCATCGTCAAAGAATCGACTTAGAAGAATTCCGTACAGTTGTGACTGAAATAGAAAATAGAGTCAACAACAGACCTCTAACTTATGTTGCCGATGATCTGGACAATTTAGAAGTGTTAAGTCCATCTCATTTACTCCATGGCAGAAGGCTCGAACCTGTTCCTCCCATGAATGATAAAGAAATCATAGAGGATCCTACTTATTTCGAACCTGAGCAACTCAGACGTAAATTCAAACACCTTAATAAAGTGATTGAACGTTTGGAGAAAATTTGGCGAGAAGACTATCTCACCTCATTGAGAGAACACTTCTATGGAGCTGGTGTTCCTGAAAATCATAAGTCCTTAAGACCTGGTGACATAGTGATTATCGACAATGATGGTCCGAGGTCCCAATGGCCACTTGGAAAAATTGTGACCATATATCCTGATGCAAATGGAATCACCAGAACAGTTGATGTTTTGAGCAAAGGTGTAGTGAATAAGCGGACAATAAATAAACTAGTGCCGTTAGAATTACACAGTGTTGAAAACAAAATTAGTGATTCTCCAGAAACCACACAGACTAAAGCTGTTCAGAAAAGACAAGCAGCAGTGGTGGCGAGTGAGAAAATCAAATTAATGTTATGTGATGAATAGTTCACCTGCAGCGAACCTCCGCCGCCCCCCAGTGTGGAGAAATTTTCTCCAGGAGGGGGGTATCAGCCCCCTTCAGCCCCTTCAGCCCCTTTCAGCCCTGAGGGGCCCAGACCTCTCAGAAGGGGCAAGTGTCTTGTTTACTGCTACAGTGAGTAATTGATCACAGATGACATACGAGTATGCGACCTGTGATCAACCGACCATTGCTCCTTGCAGTCCAGTGTTGCAGAGTGTATTTTAATAAGAGACAGTACATCTCTTACTTTAGCAGGACAATTAAGGAAAATCCTGCTCCCACTTCGTTACCATAGTAAAGATAGTGGACATTGTTGTCTATGCTTAAGACAGCAAGAATCAAACCTTCTGCTTTGCTTCATCGAGGAAGTGGCAAGGAAGCAAAAAGTACTAGGTCAGCATTTTTTTGTGCAAGGGGCAGTGACGGCATGGGGCACTGTGGCGTCTTCAGATTACTTTTGACTCTACTGAGAGTGACACTGACGCCAGGATAACCAACAAAGAACGATCTGTGCGTTAGTGTGAACAAAGTGTCTCATAAAACACAATAAACACTTAAGAGAAGTGTGATCAGCTTCTTCAGTGATAACATTGCGAACAATAAAGACAAATCTTGTGGAACATAGTGTACCAGCGTGCGTTTCCTAGACAATGGAAGACGTGGACATCCAAGGACACTTCAGCTTCTATCAAGTCACCGATACCTGTCGAAGGTGTGAAGAACACCATAGCTCACGTTACAAGAGCAAGGTATGTTACGAATTTCTTGTAGAACGGGGGACTGCGCAGTTCTTGAGTCGCAAGGAGTTTGTAATCAACCTATAGTCGGCAGTAAGGTGTGGACTTTTGAGTCCAAACAAGTATATATTTTGTCAGCCATCAGTGAATGAAATATGCTTACAAATTATATTTCCTGACAGCCCGTTGTGAGATGGTTTCGACAGCTTCTAGACCTCGTCTGCAGGGGCGGCTGTGCAGGCGATGAGTTGTCTTTAAGTAAAGTTTTCACTGTCTAAACTTAGCTGGTAATGCCATTTCTCAACAGTTCCTCTCTCCTTAGTGATCCTCTTTCTTGGTGCTCCTCTCCCCTTAGTGTACCTCTCTCCTTAGTGATCCTCTCTCTTGGTGTTCCACTCCCCTTAGTGTTCCTCTCTCCTTAGTGTTTCTCTCTTAGTGTTCCTCTCTCCTTAGTGTTCCTCTCTTAGTGTTCCTCTCCCCTTAGTGTTCCTCTTTCCTTAGTGTTCCTCTCTTAGCATTCCTCTCCCCTTAGTGTTCCTCTCTCCTTAGTGTTCCTCTCTCCTTAGTGTTCGTCTCTTAGTGTTCCTCTCCCCTTAGTGTTCCCATCTCCTTAGTGTTCCTCTCTTAGTGTTCCTCTCTCCTTAGTGTTCCTCTCTCCTTAGTGTTCCTCTCTCCTTAGTGTTCCTCTCTCCTTAGTGTTCCTCTCTCCTTAGTGTTCCTCTCTCCTTAGTGTTTCTCTCTTAGTGTTCCTATCTCCTTAGTGTTCCTCTCTCCTTAGTGTTCCTCTCTCCTTAGTGTTCCTCTGTCCTTAGTGTTCCTCTCTCCTTAGTGTTCCTCTCTCCTTAGTGTTCCTCTCTCCTTAGTGTTCCTCTCCCCTTAGTGTTCCTCTCTCCTTAGTGTTCCTCTCTCCTTAGCGTTCCTCTCTCCTAAGTGTTCCTCTCTCTTAGTGTTCCTCTCTATTAGTGTTCCTCTCTTAGTGTTCCTCTCTCCTTATTGTTCCTCTCTCTTAGTGTTCCTCTCTCTTAGTGTTCCTCTCTTAGTGTTCCTCTCTCCTAGTGTTCCTCTCTCTTAGTGTTCCTCTCTTAGTGTTCCTCTCTCTTAGTGTTCCTCTCTCCTTAGTCTTCCTCTCTCCTTAGTGTTCCTCTCTCCTCAGTTTTCCTCTCTTCTTAGTGTTCCTCTCTCTTAGTGTTCCTCTCTATTAGTGTTCCTCTCTTAGTGTTCCTCTCTCCTTATTGTTTCTCTCTCTTAGTGTTCCTCTCTCTTAGTGTTCCTCTCTTAGTGTTCCTTTCTCTTAGTGTTCCTCTCTCTTTAGTGATCCTCTCTCTTAGTGTTCCTCTCTCCTTAGTGTTCCTCTCTCCTTAGTCTTCCTCTCTCCTTAGTGTTCCTCTCTTCTTAGTGTTCCTCTCTCCTTAGTGTTCTTCTCTCTTAATGTTCCTCTCTCAGTGTTCCTCTCCCCTTAGTGTTCTTCTCCCCTTAATGTTCCTCTTTCCTTAGTGTTCCTCTCTCCTTAGTGTTCCTCTCTCCTTAGTGTTCCTCTCTCTTAGTGTTCCTCTCTCCGTAGTGTTCCTCTCTCCTTAGTGTTCCTCACTCTTAATGTTCCTCTCTCTTAATGTTCCTCTCTCTTAGTGTTCCTCTCCCCTAAGTGTTCCTCTCTCCTTAGTGTTCCTCTCTCCTTAGTGTTCCTCTCTCCTTAGTGTTCCTCTCTCTTAATGTTCCTCTCTCTTAGTGTTCCTCTCCCCTTAGTGTTCCTCTCCCCTTAGTGTTCCTCTCTCCTTAGTGTTCCTCTCTCCTTTGTGTTCCTCTCTCATTATTGTTCCTGTCTCTTAGTGTTCCTCTCTCTTAGTGTTCCTTTCTTAGTGTTCCTCTCCCCTTAGTGTTCCTCTCTCCTTAGTGTTCCTCTCTCTTAATGTTCCTCTCTCTTAGTGTTCCTCTCCCCTTAGTGTTCCTCTCTCCTTAGTGTTCCTCTCCCCTTAGTGTTCCTCTCTCCTTAGTGTTCCTCTCTCCTTAGTGTTCCTCTCTCCTTATTGTTCCTCTCTCTTAGTGCTCCTCTCTCTTAGTGTTCCTCTTTTAGTGTTCCTCTCTCCTTAGTGTTCCTCTCTCTTAGTGTTCCTCTCTTAGTGTTCCTCTCTCCTTATTGTTCCTCTCTCTTAGTGTTCCTCTCTCTTAGTGTTCCTCTCTTAGTGTTCCTCTCCCCTTAGTCTTCCTCTCTCCTTAGTGTTCCTCTCTCCTTAGTCTTCCTCTCTCTTAGTGTTCCTCTCTCCTTAGTCTTTCTCTCTCTTAATGTTTCTCTCTCCTTAGTGTTCCTCTCTTAGTGTTCCTCACTCTTAATGTTCCTGTCTCTTAATGTTCCTCTCTCCTTAGTGTTCCTCTCTTAGTGTTCCTCTCTCCTTAGTGTTCCTCTCTTCTTAGTGATCCTCTCTCTTGGTGTTCCTCTCCCCTTAGTATTCCTCTCTCCTTAGTGAGCCTCTCTCTTGGTGTTCCTCTCTCCTTAGTGTTCCTCTCTCCTTAGTGATCCTCTCTCCTGGTGCTCCTCTCCCCTTAGTGTTCATCTCTCCTTAGTGATCCTCTCTCTTGGTGCTCCTCTCCCCTTAGTGTTCCTCTCTCCTTAGTGATCCTCTCTCTTTGTGTTCCTCTCCCATTAGTGTTCATGTCTCCTTAGTGTTCCTCTCTCTTGGTGTTCCTCTCCTTTAGTGTTCCTCTCTCCTTAGTGATCCTCTCTCTTGGTGTTCCTCTCCCCTTAGTGTTCCTCTCTCCTTAGTGATCCTCTCTCTTGGTGCTCCTTTCCCGTTAGTGTTCCTCTCTCCTTAGTGATCCTCTCTCTTGGTGCTCCTTTCCCCTTAGTGTTCCTCTTTCCTTAGTGATCCTCTCTCTTGGTGCTCCTCTACCCTTAGTGTTCCTCTCTCCTTAGTGATCCTCTCTCTTGGTGCTCCTCTCCCCTTAGTGTTCCTCTCTCCTTAGTGATCCTCTCTCTTGGTGCTCCTCTCCCCTTAGTGTTCCTCTCTCCTTAGTGATCCTCTCTCTTGGTGTTCCACTCCCCTTAGTGTTCCTCTCTCCTTAGTGTTTCTCTCTTAGTGTTCCTCTCTCCTTAGTGTTCCTCTCTTAGTGTTCCTCTCCCCTTAGTGTTCCTCTCTCCTTAGTGTTCCTCTCTTAGTGTTCATCTCCCCTTAGTGTTCCTCTCTCCCTAGTGTTCCTCTCTCCTTAGTGTTCCTCTCTTAGTGTTCCTCTCCCCTTAGTGTTCCCCTCTCCTTAGTGTTCCTCTCTTAGTGTTCCTCTCTCCTTAGTGTTCCTCTCTCCTTAGTGTTCCTCTCTCCTTAGTGTTCCTCTCTCCTTAGTGTTCCTCTCTCCTTAGTGTTCCTCTCTCCTTAGTGTTCCTCTCTCCTTAGTGTTCCTCTCTCCTTAGTGTTCCTCTCCCCTTAGTGTTCCTCTCTCCTTAGTGTTCCTCTCTCCTTAGTGTTCCTCTCTCCTTAGTGTTCCTCTCTCTTAGTGTTCCTCTCTATTAGTGTTCCTCTCTTAGTGTTCGTCTCTCCATATTGTTCGTCTCTCTTAGTGTTCCTCTCTCTTAGTGTTCCTCTCTTAGTGTTCCTCTCTCCTTAGTGTTCCTCTCTCTTACTGTTCCTCTCTTAGTGTTCCTCTCTCTTAGTCTTCCTCTCTCCTTAGTGTTCCTCTCTCCTCAGTTTTCCTCTCTCCTTAGTGTTCTTCTCTCTTAGTGTTCCTCTCTATTAGTGTTCCTGTCTTAGTGTTCCTCTCTCCTTATTGTTCCTCTCTCTTAGTGTTCCTCTCTCTTAGTGTTCCTGTCTTAGTGTTCCTTTCTCTTAGTGTTCCTCTCTCTTTAGTGTTCCTCTCTCTTAGTGTTCCTCTCTTAGCGTTCCTCACTCTTAATGTTCCTCTCTCTTAATGTTCCTCTGTCTTAGTGTTCCTCTCCCCTTAGTGTTCCTCTCCCCTTAGGGTTCCTCTCTCCTTAGTGTTCCTCTCTCCTTAGTCTTCCTCTCTACTTAGTGTTCCTCTCTCCTTAGTGTTCCTCTCTCCTTAGTGTTCCTCTCTCTTAATGTTCCTCTCTCTTAGTGTTCCTCTCCCCTTAGTGTTCTTCTCCCCTTAGTGTTCCTCTCTCCTTAGTGTTCCTCTCTCCTTAGTGTTCCTCTCTCCTTAGTGTTCCTCTCTCCTTAGTGTTCCTCTCTCTTAGTGTTCCTCTCTCCGTAGTGTTCCTCTCTCCTTAGTGTTCCTCACTCTTAATGTTCCTCTCTCTTAATGTTCCTCTCTCTTAGCGTTCCTCTCCCCTTAGTGTTCCTCTCTCCTTAGTGTTCCTCTCTCCTTAGTGTTCCTCTCTCTTAATGTTCCTCTCTCTTAGTGTTCCTCTCCCCTTAGTGTTCCTCTCTCCTTAGTGTTCCTCTCCCCTTAGTGTTCCTCTCTCCTTAGTGTTCCTCTCTCCTTAGTGTTCCTCTCTCCTTATTGTTCCTGTCTCTTAGTGTTCCTCTCTCTTAGTGTTCCTCTCTTAGTGTTCCTCACCCCTTAGTGTTCCTCTCTCCTTAGTGTTCCTCTCTGTTAATGTTCCTCTCTCTTAGTGTTCCTCTCCCCTTAGTGTTCCTCTCTCCTTAGTGTTCCTCTCCCCTTAGTGTTCCTCTCTCCTTAGTGTTCCTCTCTCCTTAGTGTTCCTCTCTCCTTATTGTTCCTCTCTCTTAGTGCTCCTCTCTCTTAGTGTTCCTCTCTTAGTGTTCCTCTCTCCTTAGTGTTCCTCTCTCTTAGTGTTCCTCTCTTAGTGTTCCTCTCTCCTTATTGTTCCTCTCTCTTAGTGTTCCTCTCTCTTAGTGTTCCTCACTTAGTGTTCCTCTCCCCTTAGTGTTCCTCTCTCCTTAGTGTTCCTCTCTCCTTAGTGTTCCTCTCTCTTAATGTTCCTCTCTCTTAGTGTTCCTCTCTCTTAGTGTTCCTCTCTTAGTGTTCCTCTCCCCTTAGTGTTCCTCTCTCCTTAGTGTTCCTCTCTCTTAAGTGTTCCTCTCTCTTAGTGTTCCTCTCCCCTTAGTGTTCCTCTCTCCTTAGTGTTCCTCTCCCCTTAGTGTTCCTCTCTCCTTAGTGTTCCTCTCTCCTTAGTGTTCCTCTCTCCTTAGTGTTCCTCTCTCTTAGTGCTCACTCTCTCTTAGTGTTCCTCTCTTAGTGTTCCTCTCTCCTTAGTGTTCCTCTCTCTTAGTGTTCCTCTCTTAGTGTTCCTCTCTCCCCTTAGTCTTCCTCTCTCCTTTGTTCCTCTCTCTTAGTGTTCCTCTCTCTTAGTGTTCCTCTCTCTTAGTGTTCTCTCTCCCCTTAGTGTTCCTCTCTCCTTAGTGTTCCTCTCTCCTTAGTGTTCCTCTCTCTTAATGTTCCTCTCTCTTAGTGTTCCTCTCTCTTAGTGTTCCTCTCTTAGTGTTCCTCTCCCCTTAGTCTTCCTCTCTCCTTAGTGTTCCTCTCTCCTTAGTCTTCCTCTCTCCTTAGTGTTCCTCTCTCTTAATGTTCCTCTCTCTTAGTGTTCCTCTCTCTTAGTGTTCCTCTCTTAGTGTTCCTCTCCCCTTAGTCTTCCTCTCTCCTTAGTGTTCCTCTCCCCTTAGTCTTCCTCTCTCCTTAGTGTTCCTCTCTCCTTAGTCTTCCTCTCTCTTAATGTTTCTCTCTCCTTAGTGTTCCTCTCTTAGTGTTCCTCACTCTTAATGTTCCTGTCTCTTAATGTTCCTCTCTCCTTAGTGTTCGTCTCTTAGTGTTCCTCTCTCCTTAGTGTTCCTCTCTTAGTGTTTCTCACTCTTAATGTTCCTCTCTCCTTAGTGTTCCTCTCTTAGTGTTCCTCACTCTTAATGTTCCTCTCTCCTTAGTGTTCCTCTCTTAGTGTTCCTCTCTCTTAATGTTCCTCTCTCTTAATGTTCCTCTCTCCTTAGTGTTCCTCTCTTAGTGTTCCTCTCTCCTTAGTGTTCCTCTCTTAGTGTTCCTCTCTCCTTAGTGGTCCTCTCTTAGTGTTCGTCTCTCCTTAGTGTTCCTCTCTTAGTGTTCCTCTCTCCTTAGTGTTCCTCTCTTAGTTTTCCTCACTCTTAATGTTCCTCTCTCCTTAGTGTTCCTCTCTTAGTGTTCCTCACTCTTAATGTTCCTGTCTCTTAATGTTCCTGTCTCTTAATGTTCCTCTCTCCTTAGTGTTCCTCTCTTAGTGTTCCTCACTCTTAATGTTCCTGTCTCTTAATGTTCCTCTCTCTTAATGTTCCTCTCTCTTAGTGTTCCTCTCTCTTAATGTTCCTCTCTCTTAGTGTTCCTCTCTCTTAATGTTCCTCTCTCTTAGTGTTCCTCTCTCTTAGTGTTCCTCACTTAGTGTTCCTCTCCCCTTAGTGTTCCTCTCTCCTTAGTGTTCCTCTCTCCTTAGTGTTCCTCTCTCTTAATGTTCCTCTCTCTTAGTGTTCCTCTCTCTTAGTGTTCCTCTCTTAGTGTTCCTCTCCCCTTAGTCTTCCTCTCTCCTTAGTGTTCCTCTCTCTTAATGTTCCTCTCTCTTAGTGTTCCTCTCTCTTAGTGTTCCTCTCTCCTTATTGTTCCTCTCTCTTAGTGTTCCTCTCTCTTAGTGTTCCTCACTTAGTGTTCCTCTCCCCTTAGTGTTCCTCTCTCCTTAGTGTTCCTCTCTCCTTAGTGTTCCTCTCTCTTAATGTTCCTCTCTCTTAGTGTTCCTCTCTCTTAGTGTTCCTCACTTAGTGTTCCTCTCCCCTTAGTGTTCCTCTCTCCTTAGTGTTCCTCTCTCCTTAGTGTTCCTCTCTCTTAATGTTCCTCTCTCTTAGTGTTCCTCTCTCTTAGTGTTCCTCTCTTAGTGTTCCTCTCCCCTTAGTCTTCCTCTCTCCTTAGTGTTCCTCTCTCTTAATGTTCCTCTCTCTTAGTGTTCCTCTCTCTTAATGTTCCTCTCTCTTAGTGTTCCTCTCTCTTAGTGTTCCTCTCTTAGTGTTCCTCTCCCCTTAGTCTTCCTCTCTCCTTAGTGTTCCTCTCTCCTTAGTCTTCCTCTCTCTTAATGTTCCTCTCTCTTAGTGTTCCTCTCCCCTTAGTCTTCCTCTCTCCTTAGTGTTCCTCTCTCCTTAGTCTTCCTCTCTCCTTAGTGTTCCTCTCTCTTAATGTTCCTCTCTCTTAGTGTTCCTCTCTCTTAGTGTTCCTCTCTCTTAATGTTCCTCTCTCTTAGTCTTCCTCTCTCTTAGTGTTCCTCTCTCCTTAGTCTTCCTCTTTCTTAATGTTTCTCTCTCCTTAGTGTTCCTCTCTTAGTGTTCCTCACTCTTAATGTTCCTGTCTCTTAATGTTCCTGTCTCTTAATGTTCCTCTCTCCTTAGTGTTCCTCTCTTAGTGTTCCTCTCCCCTTAGTCTTCCTCTCTCCTTAGTGTTCCTCTCTCCTTAGTCTTCCTCTCTCTTAATGTTTCTCTCTCCTTAGTGTTCCTCTCTTAGTGTTCCTCACTCTTAATGTTCCTGTCTCTTAATGTTCCTGTCTCTTAATGTTCCTCTCTCCTTAGTGTTCCTCTCTTAGTGTTCCTCTCTCCTTAGTGTTCCTCTCTTAGTGTTTCTCACTCTTAATGTTCCTCTCTCCTTAGTGTTCCTCTCTTAGTGTTCCTCACTCTTAATGTTCCTCTCTCCTTAGTGTTCCTCTCTTAGTGTTCCTCTCTCTTAATGTTCCTCTCTCTTAATGTTCCTCTCTCCTTAGTGTTCCTCTCTTAGTGTTCCTCTCTCCTTAGTGTTCCTTTCTTAGTGTTCCTCTCTCCTTAGTGGTCCTCTCTTAGTGTTCGTCTCTCCTTAGTGTTCCTCTCTTAGTGTTCCTCTCTCCTTAGTGTTCCTCTCTTAGTTTTCCTCACTCTTAATGTTCCTCTCTCCTTAGTGTTCCTCTCTTAGTGTTCCTCACTCTTAATGTTCTTCTCTCCTTAGTGTTCCTCTCGTAGTGTTCCTCTCTCTTAATATTCCTCTCTCTTAATGTTCCTCTCTCCTTATTGTTCCTCTCTTAGTGTTCCTCTCTCCTTAGTGTTCCTGTCTCAGTGTTCCTCTCTCTTAGTGTTCCTCTCTCTAAATGTTCCTCTCTCCTTAGTGTTCCTCTCTTAGTGTTCCTCTCTCCTTAGTGTTCCTCTCTTAGTGTTCCTCACTCTTAATGTTCCTCTCTCCTTAGTGTTCCTCTCTTAGTGTTCCTCTCTCTTAATGTTCATCTCTCCTTAGTGTTCCTCTCTTAGTGTTCCTCTCTTAGTGTTCCTCTCTCTTAATGCTCCTCTCTCCTTAGTGTTCCTCTCTTCGTCTTCCTCTCTTAGTGTTCTTCTCTCTTACTGTTCCTCTCTCCTTAGTGTTACTCTCTTAGTGTTCCTCTCTTAGTGTTCCTCTCTCTTAATGTTCCTCTCTTAGTGTTCCTCTCTCTTAATGTTCCTCTCTCCTTAGTGTTCCTCTCTTAGTGTTCCTCTCTCTTAATGTTCTCTCTCCTTAGTGTTCCTCTCTCCTTCGTGTTCCTCTCTTAGTGTTCCTCTCTTAGTGTTCCTCTCTCTTAATGTTCCTCTCTCCTTAGTGTTCCTCTCTCTTAATGTTCTCTCTCCTTAGTGTTCCTCTCTCCTTCGTGTTCCTCTCTTAGTGTTCCTCTCTTAGTGTTCCTCTCTCTTAATGTTCCTCTCTCCTTAGTGTTCCTCTCTTAGTGTTCCTCTCTCTTAATGTTCTTCTCTCCTTAGTGTTACTCTCTTAGTGTTCCTCTCTTAGTGTTCCTCTCTCTTAATGTTCCTCTCTCCTTAGTGCTCCTCTCTTAGTGCTCCTCTCTTAGTGTTCCTCTCTTAGTGTTCCTCTTTTAGTGTTCCTCTATCAATGTTCCTCTCTCTTAATGTTCCTCTCTCCTTAGTGTTCCTCTCTTAGTGTTCCTCTCTCTTAATGTTCCTCTCTCCTTAGTGTTCCTCTCTTAGTGTTCCTCTCTCTTAATGTTCCTCTCTCCTTAGTGTTCCTCTCTTAGTGTTCCTCTCTTAGTGTTCCTCTCTCTTAATGTTCCTCTCTCCTTAGTGTTCCTCTCTTAGTGTTCCTCTCTTAGTGTTCCTCTCTCTTAATGTTCCTCTCTCTTAATGTTCCTCTCTCCTTAGTGTTCCTCTCTTAGTGTTCCTCTCTTAGTGTTCCTCTCTCTTAATGTTCCTCTCTCCTTAGTGTTCCTATTTTAGTGTTCCTCTATCTTAATGTTCCTCTCTCCTTAGTGTTCCTCTCTTAGTGTTCCTCTCTTAGTGCTCCTTTCTCTTAATGTTTCTTCCTCCTTAGTGTTCCTCTCTCAGTGTTTCTATCTTAGTGTTCCTCTCTTAGTGTTCCTCTCTCTTAGTGTTCCTCTCTTTTAGTGTTACTCTCTCTTAGTGTTCCTCTCTTAGTGTTCCTCTCTTAGTGTTCCTCTCTTTTAGTGTTACTCTCTCTTAGTGTTCCTCTCTTAGTGTTCCTCTCTTAGTGTTCCTCTCTCTTAGTGTTCCTCTCTCTTAGCGTTCCTCTCTTAGTGTTCTTCTCTCTTAGTGTTCCTCTCTTAGTGTTCCTCTCTTAGTGTTCTTCTCTCTTGGTGTTCCTCTCTCTTAATGTTCCTCTCTTAGCGTTCTTCTGTTTTAGTGTTCTTCTCTCTTAGTGTTCCTCTCTTAGTGTTCCTCTCTCTTAGTGTTCCTCTCTCTTAGTGTTTCTCTCTCTTAGTGTTCCTCTCTCTTTGTGTTCCTCTCTCTCAGTGTTCCTCTCTCTTAGTGTTCCTCTCTTAGTGTTCCTCTCTTAGTCTGCCTGCCTTCAGTAAGTTTAAGAAATGGACAGAGAGGAAGCGAGAGGGTGAGTAAGAAAGGAAAGAGAGAGGGAGACAGATTAAAATGAAAGGAAGAGAGACAGAGAGAGGAGAAACAGGAGTAAATGAGGGGAATTAAAACAAAAATGAGAGAGAAAAGCAGGGAAGAAAGGGAGGGTAATGAAGAGAGAGAGAGAGAGAGAGAGAGAGAGAGAGAGAGAGAGAGAGAGAGAGAGAGAGAGAGAGAGAGAGAGAGAGAGAGAGAGAGAGAGAGAGAGAGAGAGAGAGAGAAGACACAGACTTGAATCAAAAAAAGCAACAGAGATGCACTCATAACTCCAAACAATAAAAAATTATTGCCAGGTACTGGGCATTTTTCACTATAATTGATAGTTCAGGTTTGTGGCACTCAGCGGGGTATTGGGGCAATGATATTAATTCCAACTACACGTAATTTCATTTACATATTTTTGATTTTTTTTCCCAAAATCAGATTATGAATTTAGTCCGACACAAATTTAATCATTAAATGGGCTTCAATAAATGAATTTTGTATTTCCATTAACTTATGTATAAATAATCTGCCAGAATACAGAAATAAATAAATGTTTACTTGTTTCTGATCATTTATCATAATAACAACAACAATAATAATGCTTATAATAATAATAAAAATAATAATAATAATAATAATAATAATAATAATAATAATAATAATAATAATAATGATACTACTACTACTAATAATAATGAAAATAATAATAATAATAATGATAATAATGATAATAATAATAATGATAATAATAATAATAATAATGATAATAATAATAATAACAACAATAATAATAGTAATAATAATAATAATAATAATAATAATAATAATAATAATAATAATAATAATAATAATAACAATAATAATAATAATAATAATAATAACAACAACAACAATAATAATAGTAATAATAATAATAATAATAATAATAATAATAATAATAATAATAATAATAACAACAATAATAATAGTAATAATAATAACAATAATAATAATAATAATAATAATAATAATAATAATAATAATAATAATAATAATAATAATAATAATAATAATGATAATAATAATAATAATAATAACAGTAACACTAATAATAATTCACAATAAAGTCACACTGAGAGAGAAACTTTTTAATGTTCCGGAACTTTGTCAAATTACGAGTGAGCGAGAAAAGGTAAGAAAATCAGAAGACACGTCAGGAGCAGCAGGTAGTAGTAGTAGTAGTAGTAGTAGACATCGTAGCAGTGCCAGAAGTAGCAGTAGTGAAAAGATAAGTAGAAGCAGTAGAAACACTAGTAGTAATAATAATAGTATATGAGGGAATTCAGCTTGAGGGCGTCTGTGAAGGGTAGAAGGGAAGATAAAGTTCTAACAGAGGACCAGCTTAGAGGACCAGCTTAGAGGACCAGCTTAGAGGACCAGCTTAGAGGACCAGCTTAGAGGACCAGCTTAGAGGACCAGCTTAGAGGACCAGCTTAGAGGACCAGCTTAGAGGGCCAGCTTAGAGGACCAGCTTAGAGGACCAGCTTAGAGGACCAGCTGTGAACTCGAATATGACAGTGAAGGGGATTGTTAGTGAAAACAAGGTGAACACTTCTTTTGTCTTCTTTAAATCTATTACAAAAAAAAAGACCAAGAGTCAGTTTCAGTAATATAGTGAAGCGGGCGAAAGGAGAGGGAGAAGGAGGAGCCACAGGAAACATTAGTGACAAGAAAAAGAAAAGTATGGAGTACATGGTTACGAGATGTATTAATCTGGCGCAATGAAGGTTTGATATCTGGAGGACGGAAGGTGAAATTTAGATTTTGTAAATTGGAATAACAGAGTACAGGAGTTTTTGCAATAGCAGTGAAGTTAGAAAAGAAAAAAAATCCGTTTATCATAAGAAAGACAGAGTTTGTAGAACTGAGAAAAGGAGGAAAGGAAACGAGGAAAGGAGCTGCGAAGACTGGAAATTTCAGCGTCAAGAAACTGAGGATAACACATGCGAAGGTTACCGAGCAAGAGAGAGCGTGGCAAAAATTGCAGGGAATGTACACGTCACTGTACATCGGTTTGCAATACACAGCAAAAAGTGAAGCTAGTCACAGAGTGATGGACATCAACATCAGAGAAAGGAAATAATGATTCCCAGTCAGCTCTGATCTTAACTAAAGAAGCAACACTGTAAACAGATTCAAGAGAAGGTTGCGAGAGACAAGAGTCAAGTGCCCAGAGAGTACACAAAACATCTACATAGCGATGCTAGAGAGAAGGACGTATCCCAATAGCAGGATATATTCCGTATGTGCAGTGTGTGTGTGTGTGTGTGTGTGTGTGTGTGTGTGTGTGTGTGTGTGTGTGTGTGTGTGTGTGTGTGTGTGTGTGTGTGTGTGTGTGTGTGTGTGTGTGTGTGTGTGTGTGTGTGTGTGTGTGTGTGTGTGTGTGTGTGTGTGTGTGTGTATGTGTGTGTGTGTGTATGTGTGTGTGTGTGTGTGTGTGTGTGTGTGTGTGTGTGTGTGTGTGTGTGTGTGTGTGTGTGTGTGTGTGTGTGTGTGTGTGTATGTGTGTGTGTGTGTGTGAGTACTCACCTAGTTGAGGTTGCAGGGGTCGAGTCCAAGCTCCTGGCCCAGCCTCTTCACTGGTCGCCACTAGGTCACTCTCCCCGAACCATGAGCTTTATCGTACCTCTGCTTAAAGCTATGTATGGATCCTGCCTCCACTACATCTCTTCCCAAACTATTTCACTTCCTGACTACTCTGTGGCTGAAGAAATTCTTCCTAACATCCCTGTGATTCATCTGTGTCTTCAGCTTCCAACTGTGTTCCCTCAGTATTTTGTAAGTCGTTATCATGTTCCCCCTATCTCTCCTGTCCTCCAGTGTCGTCAGGTTGATTTCCCTTAACCTTTCCTCGTAGGACATACCTCTTAGCTCTGGGACTAGTCTTGTGGCAAACCTTTGCACTTTCTCTAGTTTCTTTACATGCTTGGCTAGGTGTGGGTTCCAAACTGGTGCCGCATACTCCAATATGGGCCTAACGTACACGGTGTACAGGGTCAAGAACGACTCCTTATTAAGTTGTCGGAATGCTGTTCTGAGGTTTGCCAGGCGCCCATATGCTGCAGCAGTTATTTGATTGATGTGCGCTTCAGGAGATGTGCCTGGTGTTATACTCGCCCCAAGATCTTTTTCCTTGAGTGTGGTTTGTAGTCTCTGGCCCCCTAGACTGTACTCCGTCTGCGGTCTTCTTTGCCCTTCGCCAATCTTCATGACTTTGCACTTGGTGGGATTGAACTCCAGGAGCCAATTGCTGGACCAGGTCTGCAGTCTGTCCAGATCCCTTTGTAGCTCTGCCTGGTTTTCGATCGAATGAATTCTTCTCATCAACTTCACGTCATCTGCAAACAGTGACACCTCAGAGTTTATTCCTTCTGTCACGTCGTTCACTAATACCAGAAACAGCACTGGTCCTAGGACTGACCCCTGTGGGACCCCGCTGGTTACAGGTGCCCACTCTGACACCTCGCCACGTACAATTACTCGCTCCTGTCTTCCTGACAAATATTCCCTGATCCATTGTAG
This sequence comes from Cherax quadricarinatus, assembly GCF_038502225.1. NCBI lineage: Eukaryota > Metazoa > Arthropoda > Malacostraca > Decapoda > Parastacidae > Cherax > Cherax quadricarinatus. The sequence continues at coordinate 26,786,267 of NC_091308.1, forward strand.
TGCCTTCTCTGTTATCCCTGCTTGGTCCTCCAGTTTTTGCACTAATCTCTTGTGTGGAACTGTGTCAAATGCCTTCTTGCAGTCCAAGAAAATGCAATCCACCCACCCCTCTCTCTCTCTTGTCTTACTGCTGTCACCATGTCATAGAACTCCAGTAGGTTTGTGACACAGGATTTCCCGTCCCTGAAACCATGTTGGGTGCTGTTGATGAGATCATTCCTTTCTAGGTGTTCCACCACTCTTCTCCTGATAATCTTCTCCATGACTTTGCATACTATACATGTCAGTGACACTGGTCTGTAGTTTAGTGCTTCATGTCTGTCTCCTTTTTTAAAGATTGAGACTACATTTGCTGTCTTCCATGCCTCAGGCAATCTCCCTGTTTCGATAGATGTATTGAATGTTGTTGTTAGGGGTACACATAGCGCCTCTGCTCCCTCTCTCAGGACCCATGGGGAGAAGTTATCTGGCCCCATTGCCTTTGAGGTATCTAGCTCACTCAGAAGCCTCTTCACTTCTTCCTCGGTTGTGTGCACTGTGTCCAGCACTTGGTGGTGTGCCCCACCTCTCCATCTTTCTGGAGCCCCTTCTGTCTCCTCTGTGAACACTTCTTGGAATCTCTTGTTGAGTTCCTCACATACTCCACAGTTATTTCTTGTTGTCTCTCCTCCTTCCTTCCTTAGCCTGATTACCTGGTCCTTGATTGTTGTCTTCCTCCTGATGTGGCTGTATAACAGTTTCGGGTCAGATTTGGCTTTCGCTGCTATGTCGTTTTCATATTGTCGTTGGGCCACCCTTCTTATCTGTGCATATTCGTTTCTGGCTCTACGACTGCTCTCTTTATTCTCCTGGGTCCTTTGACTTCTATATTTCTTCCATTCCTTAGCACACTTGGTTTTTGCCTCCCTGCACCTTTGGGTGAACCATGGGCTCATCCTGGCTTTTTCATTATTCCTGTTACCCTTGGGTACAAACCTCTCTTCAGCCTCCTTGCACATTATTGCTATATATTCCATCATCTCATTAACTGGCTTCCCTGCCAGTTCTCTGTCCCACTGAACCCCGTTCAGGAAGTTCCTCATTCCCATGTAGTCCCCTTTCTTGTAGCATGGCTTCATTCAGCCTGGCCTTCCTGCTTCCCCCTCCACTTGTAGCTCTACTGTGTATTCGAAGCTTAAAACCACATGATCGCTGGCCCCAAGGGGTCTTTCATATGTGATGTCCTGAATATCTGCACTACTCAAGGTTAATACTAAGTCCAGTCTTGCTGGTTCATCCTCTCCTCTCTCTCTTGTAGTGTCCCTTACGTGTTGGTACATGAAGTTTTCCAGTACCACCTCCATCATCTTAGCCCTCCATGTATCTTGGCCCCCATGTGGCTCCAAGTTCTCTCAATCGATCTCCTTGTGGTTAAAGTCACCCATGATAAGGAGCTTTGCCCTGCATGCATGAGCTCTTCTGGCCACTGCAGCCAGTGTGTCAACCATCGCTCTATTGCTCTCGTTATACATCACTGCAATTACCACCTTGGGACCTCCAGAGTGAAGCGTTCCTGCTATGTAATCACTTTCTTCTCCGCTGTCTCCTCTCTCCAGCTCGTCAAAATTCCATTGGTGTTCGATTAGCAGTGCCACTCCTCCGCCCCCCTGTTCCTTCTGTCTTTCCTCAGGATCTGGTATCCCGTTGGAAAGATGGCATCTGTTATCATACCTGTAAGCTTGGTTTCTGTGAGAGCTATGATGTCTGGTGATGCCTCTTTGACTCTTTCGTGCCACTCCTCCAACTTATTTGTTATTCCATCAGCGTTTGTGTACCATACCTTCAGTTTCCTTTCCAACACTGTAATTTGGGGAGCCTGTGAGGGTGGGAGACCTCGCAGCATACTGTGGGATTCTAAAGCTCGGTGTTGGGTGGAAGCTGTGGGTATGGATTGTAGTGTACATTGGGATGGTGTGATAGGTTGTGGGGTTCTGAGGATAGTTGTATGTGTGCTTGCCCTTGCTGCTCTGTTCTGCTCTGACTGACCTCTGCTGGTTCCATCCTTGTCTCCTTTCTTAACTCCTTTCGCTTTTTTGTCCTCTCCCTCAGCTGCTGTCGTTCTCTTTGTGTTCTGTCTTTGTCTAGGAACACCCTCTTGTACTCTTCCAAGTATTTCAACCGTGGTTTCTCTTGGAGGACCCTGTTCTGCACTGTTTCTGTCCTGAGAATCAGCTTGATCGGTCAGTTTCTCCCCTTCAAGTACCCCCCTGTTCTCTGAAAATTTACAATTTCGTCCATGTTTTCTTCACCTACTTCCGTGATGATTTTCTCAATCTCCCTTCTTTCTCCCTGCCATCTTTCAGTGTGTGTCCTTTCCTCTCTCTCCTGAAGCCCATGGATAAACACTGATTTTGCCCTTTCCTCCTCCTCCCATTGCCTCTCCCTCTGTGACTCTGGATCCTGTCTGTTTGTGGTCATTCTCTCCCTTGATTTTTCCAGTGGCTCTTGGTAGCATGGTTGTGCCTCAGCATTCGACCTATTACCCTCTCCATCTGCACCCAGCTGCTTTCACTCCTTGGCCCTTCTTGGTAGGCTGATATGACCTTAGCATAAAACATATCTTCTTCCTTCCTGTTCGGCCTCTCGGCTTCATATACTGTGTCTTCTCTGGTCACTGCCCCTGTAACTCGCTTCAGCATGTTTAACTCAACTTCTAGGACTCTTATCCTGGCTACTGCAGTTTTGACTTGTGCCTCCCAATTCTTCATCTCCTTCTCCAACCTCTTTTCCAATTTCACAGAGAGCTCTTTCTCCATTTTTTCAGAAAGCTCTCCTAATTTTCTCTCCCACTCTTGTTCCATCCTTTTCCACTGCTCCTCCATCCACTCCTCCCTACCAGAATCATTTTCATCTGATCCCTGGTTCCTGCGAGTCCCCACCATATTTTTTTTTTCTTTTTTTTTCTTGGGTGAGAGAGAGAGAAAGAGAGAGAGAAGGGAAGAGCAGAAGGAGAGAGAGATGGGGAGAGTGAGAAGGGAAGGGTAGGAGAGAGGGAGAGTAAGAAGGGAAAATGGGGAAGAGAGAGAGAGAGAGAGAGAGAGAAGGGAAAGGTAGAAGGAGAGAGAGAGTGGGAGAGTGAGAAGGAAAAAGAGAGAGAGAGAGAGAAGGGAAAGGTAGAAGGAGAGAGAGAGTGGGAGAGTGAGAAGGAAAAATGGGGAGAGAGAGAGTGAGAGAGAGAGAGAAGGGAAAGGTAGAAGGAGAGAGGGGGAGAGTGATAAGGGAAAAGGGGAAGAGAGAGAGTGAGAGAGAGAGATAGAGAGAAAGAGAGGAGAGAGGGGAGGGAGAGAGGGCAAAGAGAAGGGGAGAGGGGAAGAGAGAGGGGGAGAGGAGAAGGGGAGAGAGAGAGGGGGAGAGAGAGGGGGGAAAGAGAGGGGGAGAGACAGGGGGAGAGACAGGGGGAGAGACAGGGAGAGAGACAGGGAGAGAGACAGGGGGAAGGGGGAGAGAACAGGGGGAAGGGGGAGAGAGGGGGAAGATGGAAGAGAGAGAGGGGAGAGAGAGGATAGGGGGAGAGAGGATAGGGAGAGAGAGAGGGGAGGAGGGGAGGAGGGGAGAGAGATGGGAAAAGGGAGAGGGGAGAGATAATGAGAGGGGAGAGATGTTAGAGGGGGTGAGATGTTAGAGGGGGGAGGTGTTAGAGGGAAGAGATGTTAAAGGGGAGAGATGGGAGAGGGAAGCGATGGGAGAGGGGAGAGAGAGAGATAGGTAGAGAGAGAGAGAGAGAGAGAGGTAGGTAGGTAGAGAGAGAGAGAGATAGGTAGAGAGAGAGATAGACAAAGAGAGAGATAGGTAGTGAGAGAGAGAGGGAGAGAGAGAGAGAGAGAGAGAGAGAGAGAGAGAGAGAGAGAGAGAGAGAGAGAGAGAGAGAGAGAGAGAGAGAGAGAGAGAGAGAGAGAGAGAGAGAGAGGGAAGGAGGGAGGGAGGGTTAGAGGGTCACTTCACAGGAAGGTGTGAATTCCTGTATATATATATGTGTGTGTGTGTGTGTGTGTACTACAGCTTTTACAAGTGCTTGTTCCTGTGTGTATGTGTGTGTGTGCCCCCACTTCTAAGTATTCATACTGCTAATAAATACTGGTAGTAATACCAATAATTCTAAAGCTTATCAAGAACTTCTAACACTTATTGATTCTACTTATAAAATACAGAAAGTAGCTAGGTTGTAAAATTTAGCTTGTCTCAGCTTAAGTGTCTGACGTTATCCCTCGCTACTGCTTTACTCCTTGCACTCTCGTCTATGCTATTTCTACTCTAATTCTGATAATAGCTTGCAGGAGTGAGCGACCAGTATCTAACAGTGATGCAAGACCAGGATTCAGAACCCCACAACATACAACCTCAATAGGTGAGCAATACTTGTGCTGGCAGTGGTGTGATGACAAGTTGCCAGATGCTGATGACGTAGTCATCGTACATAGGCCTTCTATCACTATTTTGAAAATCCTTCACCCGTGATGTTTATAACCATATATGCTCATACATCCCGCGTTAATCAAGTGATTTCACTTTTCACTTATGACAGAATACACTTCACATTCGGTGTTACACTTTATATGTATAATGGCATACAACTGTTGTGACATCACTGCTTCAGCAGTGGCAGTGTGTGTGTGTGTGTGTGTGTGTGCATGGACTGTCATGCTTTTTATACAGCTTTGTGAATTAACATGGTGTGCAGTTTATTTTTCTATCCAAACTTCCCTTTCCATGTTAAATAACTGAATAGCAATGCAGCTTCGCCCTGTCGAACTTGTCTTTGGTCAGCCTACATTTAGTAAGTCTTGCTTACTATAAGTGAAGCAGTTTCCTTCATGATGTTCAGGCTGGTTGTGGGATAACCAGGTGTTGGACGCTGCACCTACATACACCTAGCATGTAGGTGCAGCCTGGACCCTCAGGCTGTCAAGAGCCTCGGGAAGGCTAACACCATACTGGAATTTTGTCTTTAGTTCCTACCCACTGTACCCACTGTAAATAACCATGTATATGTTCTGGTGGTGGGAATATGTTACACTAAAACTACCAATTTGTGTTTTATTCATTATCTCTGATTGCTCTACTGACTGCACTCTAAGGTGTTATCACGCGGCTAGGTACTGCAGTACCATGGAGAATGCTTGTTCTCATGATACAAGACAAATGAACCGGTCTGCTGCCTCTGTTCACCCAGTGGCAACTAGGGACCCGGGTGATGGCTAACTGCTGTGAATTTAACCATGGGAAAGGCGACCTAACACTTCAAAAGAAAGCAATCCTCCATGCTTATTAATCCTCCATGGTTAATATTCCACCAAGGTTAATACTGGTCTGTGGTTGATAATCCTCCAAGGTTACTAATCCTTCGTGGTTGTTCATCCTCCACGGTTACTTATCCTTCGTGGTTGCTCATTCTCCAGGGTTAAAAAGTTTTCAGGGTTGATAATCCTCCACGATTACAAATCCTCCAGGGTTAGCAATTCTCCATGGTTAATAATCCACCAGAGTTAATAATCGGAACATTCTTTTCCTTCAGGAGGCTTGGCTTCAGCTCTGGTCTTGCACCGACAACATCAATATATTTCCTCAATAAAAATTCTTAAAACTTTCCAGATTGCTTTATCCTTCAAATCCAAACTCCGACCCGAAATTACTTCCCAACTTTGTTAATAAGAAGCAGCCTATTGAGGGAGTGAGGCTTGAGCTTTATCCGTGTTTTCCACTGATGGGAGGGGGATATAGAATGCCCGAGAGAGGCGGGGAACAGGTACATGAGGGCATAGTTTGGAGGTTCCAGGCTCAGACTTCGAATTTACGTTGCCCTTCCCATATTTCCTGTTTGTCAGATATGTTTTCTGCTGTAAGGTGTGTGTGTGTGTGTGTGTATGTGTGTGTGTGTGTGTGTGTGTGTGTGTGTGTGTACTCACCTAGTTGAGGTTGCGGGGGTCGAGTCCGAGCTCCTGGCCCCGCCTCTTCACTGATCGCTACTATGTGTGTGTGTATGTGTGTGTGTGTGTGCGTGTGCGTGTGTGTGTGTGTGTGTGTGTGTGTGTGTGTGTGTGTGTGTGTGTGTGTGTGTGTGTGTGTGTATGAAAGAGGGAGAGAGAAACAGAGAAAAAGGAACTAGCTCGTATGAAAAGAAAATCAGAACACCTACGTATCAGAACAGTAGGGAAAAAGCGGAATAAAGTGTGTGTGTGTGTGTGGAGGATTTATAAGGGAAAACATAGAGGGAAAAGGGAGGATGTGGGAAGGGATGAAAAAAGGGGAGGGGAGGAAAGGGTTACGGAGAAGGGGGAAAAGGCTTATTGCGGGAAAGGAAGTTAATGCATGGTAAAAAAGAGGGCTAAAACGTGTGGTTGACAGTAACTATGCAGGGAGATACTACCATCCTCTCATATGACAGTAACTATGCAGGGAGATACTACCATCCTCTCATATGACAGTAACTATGCAGGGAGATACTACCATCCTCTCATATGACAGTAACTATGCAGGGAGATACTACCATCCTCTCATATGACAGTAACTATGCAGGGAGATACTACCATCGTTTCATATGACAGTAACTATGCAGGGAGATACTACCATCCTCTCATATGACAGTAACTATGCAGGGAGATACTACCATCGTTTCATATGACAGTAACTATGCAGGGAGATACTACCATCCTCTCATATGACAGTAACTATGCAGGGGGATACTACCATCCTCTCATATGATAGTAATTATGCAGGGAGATACTACCATCGTTTCATATGACAGTAACTATGCAGGGAGATACTACCATCCTCTCATATGACAGTAACTATGCAGGGGGATACTACCATCCTCTCATATGATAGTAATTATGCAGGGAGATACTACCATCGTTTCATATGACAGTAACTATGCAGGGAGATACTACCATCTTCTCATATGACAGTAACTATGTTGGGAGGTACTACCATCTTCTCATATGACAGTAAATATGCAGGGAGGTACTACCATCCTCTCATATGACAGTAACTATGCAGGGAGATACTACCATCCTCTCATATGACAGTAACTATGCTGGCAGGTACTACCATCCTCTCATATGACAGTAACTATGCAGGGAGATACTACCATCCTCTCATATGACAGTAACTATGAAGGGAGATACTACCATCTTCTCATATGCTGGGAGGTTCTACCATCCTCTCATATGACAATAACTATGCAGGGAGATACTACCATCCTCTCATATGACAGTAACTATGCAGGGAGGTACTACCATCCTCTCATATGACAGTAACTATGCAGGGAGGTACTACCATCCTCTCATATGATAGTAACTATGCAGGGAGATACTACCATCCTCTCATATGACAGTAACTATGCAGGGAGGTACTACCATCCTCTCATATGACAGTAACTATGCAGGGAGATACTACCATCCTCTCATATGACAGTAACTATGCAGGGAGATACTACCATCCTCTCATATGACAGTAACTATGCAGGGAGGTACTACCATCCTCTCATATAACAGTAACTATGCTGGGAGGTACTACCATAGTCTCATATGATAGTAACTATGCAGGGAGGTACTACTTTCATAATGTCAGTTTCTATACAAATCTAGTGTCAATTTGCCTTATAAATAGAATGTACATCAATTTATTGCAAATATATTCTAGGTAGGTATCCCTTAAGGGAGGTACTTCAGTGGTTGCCAGAATTTCTTATGCATTTCTTCAGTTCTCCAACTTTCGTTTTTCCTTTGCTCATAACTTGAGAACGTTTCATCCAATCAGCTTCAAATTTCCAATCCCTGTGTACGTAACGGGGACCAGATTCTTGCAACAACTGCTACGTGCAGGTGCCCTATGATCAAAGTTGTTGGACCAATTCCCAGCATTCTGGAACTGCTGGGATAACTTTCGAAACTCTCAATGGTGGAGCTTCAAACCTTCAGAATAAAAAAGCTCATAATTCGACGATGATGGAGAGTGAAATTTAAGAGTACAGGAGCAGATATGATCATTCTGTGTGTAAAGCAGTGTGAAATTTTTAATCTCGTTGAATCACCTGACAAAAAAATTCCGGTTAACTCTTTCGAACTACTTCAGTATTTAGTGGATGATGTCCAGGATAGTACCCAAGATAGTATCCAGGATAATACCCATTAAGATTTGTTTGTGCACGAGCATAATTGTCAGTATAGTAAAATAGTTAAAAAAAATTTGCATGGTTGGACTCTGTGAACTAACTGGTGACTGTTTCCTGTGGTTGTCATCAAATCTCCAGTATTGATGGAAGCTCCTGGACTCCAGCACTGATGGGAGTTCCTGGACTCCAGCACTGATGGAGGTTCCTGGACTCCAGCACTGATGGGAGTTCTTGGACTCCAGCACTGATGGGAGTTCCTGGACTCCAGCACTGATGGGAGTTCCTGGACTCCAGCACTGATGGGAGTTCCTGGACGCCAGCACTGATGGGAGTTCCTGGACTCCAGCACTGATGGGAGTTCCTGGACTCCAGCACTGATGGGAGTTCCTGGACTCCAGCACTGATGGGAGTTCCTGGACTCCATCACTGATAGGATTTCCTGGACACCAGCACTGATGGGAGTTCCTGGACTCCAGCACTGATAGGAATTCCTGGACTCCAGCACTGGTGGGAGTTTCTGGACTCCAGCACTGATGGGAGTTCCTGGACTCCAGCACTGATGGGAGTTCCTGGACTCCAGCACTGATGGGAGTTCCTGGACTCCAGCTGTGATGGGAGTTCCTGGACTCCAGCACTGATGGGAGTTCCTGGACTCCAGCACTGATGGGAGTTCCTGGACGCCAGCACTGATTGGAGTTCCTAGACTCCAGCACTGATGGGAGTTCCTGGACTCTAGCACTGATGGGAGTTCCTGGACTCCAACACTGATGGGAGTTCCTGGACACCAGCACTGATCGGAGTTCCTGGACTCCAGCACTGATAGGAATTCCTGGACTCCAGCACTGATGGGAGTTTCTGGACTCCAGCACTGATTTGAGTTCCTGGACTCCAGCACTGATGGGAGTTCCTGGACTCCAGCACTGATGGGAGTTCTGGACGCCAGCATTGATGGGAGTTCCTGGACTCCAGCACTGATGGGAGTTCCTGGACTCTAGCACTGATTGGAGTTCCTGGACGCCATCACTGATGGGAGTTCCTGGACGCCAGCACTGATGGGTGTTCCTGGACTCCAAAACTGGAGTTACCTGGAGTTTACCTGGAGAGAGTTCCGGGGGTCAACGCCCCCGCGGCCCGGTCTGTGACCAGGCCTCCTGGTGGATCAGAGCCTGATCAACCAGGCTGTTGCTGCTGGCTGCACGCAAACCAACGTACGAGCCACAGCCCGGCTGGTCAGGAACCGACTTTAGGTGCTTGTCCAGTGCCAGCTTGAAGACTGCCAGGGGTCTGTTGGTAATCCCCCTTATGTATGCTGGGAGGCAGTTGAACAGTCTCGAGCCCCTGACACTTATTGTATGGTATCTTAACGTGCTAGTGACACCCCTGCTTTTCATACACTGATGGGAGTTCCTGGACGCCAGCACTGATTTGAGTTCCTGGATGCCAGCACTGATGGGAGTTCCTGGACTCCAGCAATGATGGGAGTTCCTGGACTCCAGCGTTGATGGGAGTTCCTGGACGCCATCACTGATGGGAGTTCCTGGACTCCAGCACTGATGGGAGTTCCTGGACGCCAGCACTGATAGGAGTTCCTGGACGCCAGCACTGTCGGGAGTTCTTGGACTCTAGCACTGATGGGAGTTCCTGGACTCCAGCAGTGATGGGAATTCCTGGACTCCAGCACTGATGGGAGTTCCTGGACTCCAGCACTGATGGGAGTTCCTGGACTCCAGCACTGATGGGAGTTCCTGGACTCCAGCAGTGATGGGAATTCCTGGACTCCAGCACTGATGGGAGTTCCTGGACTCCAGCACTGATGGGAGTTCCTGGACTCCAGCACTGATGGGAGTTCCTGGACTCCAGCACTGATGGGAGTTCCTGGACTCCAGCACTGATGGGAGTTCCTGGACTCCAGCACTGATGGGAGTTTCTGGACTCCAGCACTGATGGGAGTTCCTGGACTCCAGCACTGATGGGAGTTCCTGGACTCCAGCACTGATGGGAGTTCCTGGACTCCAGCACTGATGGGAGTTCCTGGACTCCAGCACTGATGGGAGTTCCTGGACTCCAGCACTGATGGGAGTTCCTGGACTCCAGCAGTGATGGGAATTCCTGGACTCCAGCACTGATGGGAGTTCCTGGACTCCAGCACTGATGGGAGTTCCTGGACTCCAGCACTGATGGGAGTTCCTGGACTCCAGCACTGATGGGAGTTCCTGGACTCCAGCACTGATGGGAGTTCCTGGACTCCAGCACTGATGGGAGTTCCTGGACTCCAGCACTGATGGGAGTTCCTGGACTCCAGCACTGATGGGAGTTCCTGGACTCCAGCACTGATGGG
>NC_091308.1:26801753-26809253 GCF_038502225.1 Cherax quadricarinatus
CCTCTTTGCTTTCAAGAACAAGTTCTTTGTCTTCACAGACTCCTCAGTGCACCACTCACCTTTTTCCCCTCGTCAATTCTATGATTCACCTCATCTTTCATAGACCCATCTGCTGACACGTCCACTCCCAAATATCTGAATACATTTACCTCCTCCACACACTCTCTCCCCAGTCTGATATCCAATCTTCCATTACCTATTTTTTTTTATCCTCATCACCTTACTCTTTCCTATATTCACTTTTAATTTCCATCCTTTATATACCATACCAAACTCATCACCCAATCTCTGCAACTTCTCTTTAGAATCTCCCAAAAGCACAGTGTCATCAGCAAAGAGCAACTGTGGTAACTCCCACTTTGAGTTAGATTCTTTATCTTTTAACCCCACACCTCTTGCCAACACCCGAGCATTCACTTCTCTTACAACTCCATTAATAAATATATTGAACAACCATGCGTGACATCACACATCCTTTTCTAAGACCTACTTTTACTGGGAAATAATCTCCTTTCACCTACATACTCTAACCTGAGCCTCACTATCCTCGTAAAAACTCTACACCACTTTCAATAACCAACCTCCTATTCCATACATTTGCAACATCTGCCACATTGCCCCCCTATCCACCCTATTATGCGCCTTTTCCAAATCCATAAATGCCACAAAAATCTCTTTACCCTTATCTAAATACTGTTCACCTATATGTTTCACTGCAAACATTTTGTCTGCACACCTACCCACCCTAAAGCCTCCTTGTTCATCTGTTATCCTGCTCTCCGTCTTACTCTCAATTCTTTCAATAATAACTCTACCATACACTTTACCAGGTATAACAAACAGACTTATTCCCCTATAATTTTTACACTCTCTTTTGTCCCCTTTACCTTTATACAAAGGAACTATGCATGCTCTCTGCCAATCCCTAGGTACCTTACCCTTTTCCATACATTTATTAAATAGAAACACTAACCACTGCAAAACTATATTCCCACCTGCTTTTAACATTTCTGTCTTTATCCCATCAATCCCAGTTGCTTTACCCCGTTTCATTCTATCCACTGCCTCACAAACTCCCTCCACACTCACAGCCGGTTCTTCCTCACTCCTAAAAGATATTGTTCCTCCTTGTCCTATACACGAAATCACAGATTCTCTATCTTCATCTACATTTAACAATTCCTCAAAATATTCCCTCCATCTTCCAGATAAAATTAAGATACATGTGCAACATCTGGGTATCTTTATTGTAGACGTTTCGCCATCCAGTGGTTTTATCAATACAAATTCCAGGACATAACTTGAAGACAGTAGAACTCTGTACAGAAGATGAGGTAATCAGTCCCTCATCCTTGGAGTAGGTGCGAAGAGCACCATAGTCGTGGAGATTCTGAAGCAGAAGCAAGGTGCCTGACGCTTATATACTAACGTCAGGTAGAAATGGGATGGGTAGCAGACGAGGGCATTGTCACTGGTAGGCGGGATTCCCCAGTGGAAGTAGGTCCTACCCAAAGAGATGGGTTAGTTGTAGTAGTAGTTGTCGTAGTCGTGAAGGTTATGTTGCACATGTATCTTAATTTCATCTTGTCGGTATTGTATACCATTCTTACACAACTTGTCAGACACTGCAACATCGTGGAATCTTGATTCTAAGGACATGTACATAACCTTCACGACTACGACAACAACTACTACAACTAACCCATCTCTTTGGGTAGGACCTACTTCCACTGGGGAATCCTGCCTACCAGTGACAATGCCCTCGTCTGCTACCCATCCCATTTCTACCTGACGTTAGTATATAAGCGTCAGGCACCTTGCTTCTGCTTCAGAATCTCCACGACTACAGTGCTCTTCGCACCTACTCCAAGGTTGAGGGACTGATTACCTCATCTTCTGTACATAGTTCTACTATCTTCAAGTTATGTCCTGGAATTTGTATTGATAAAGCCACTGGATGGCGAAACGTCTACAATAAAGATACCCAAATGTTGCACATGTATCTTAATTTCATCTTGTCGGTATTGTATACCATTCTTACACATCTTCCAGATACCTCTAACTCTCCATTTAATAACTTTCCTCTCCTATTTTTAACAAATAAATTCATTCGTTCCCTAGGCTTTCTCAACTTATTAATCTCACTCCAAAACTTTTTCTTATTTTCAAAAAAATCTGTTGATAACTCTCACCCACTCTCTCGTTTGCTCTCTTTTTACATTGCTTCACCACTGTCTTAAACTCTTTTTTTTCGCTTCATATACTCCTTCCTCCTTGCATCACTTCTACTTTGTAGAAACCACTCATATGCTAACTTTTTATCTCTTACTACTCTCTTTACATCATCATTCCACCAATCGCTCTTCTTCCCTCCTGCACCCACTTTCTTGTAACCACAAACATCTGCTGAACACTTTAATGCTATATTCTTGATAATAATAATAATAATAATAATAATAATAATAATAATAATAATAATAATAATAATAATAAAAATAATAATAATAATAATAATAATAATAATAATAATAATAATAATAATAATAATAATAATAATAATAATAATAATAATAATAACAATTCAGCGCTTTACACAGTCACCATCTACGGGTCGGGGACCACACTGCCTCTTCAGTGACCACACTTGCGTTGTGTCGTGAGTCTCTCCCTGGACAGTGTAAGAGCGGTCGTGCGTGGTGATTCTCTCTTCCACAAGAACAGTTCTCTCTTTTTCTCACTTTTTCTCTTTGTGCATTTGCCTATCTTCCCATCTTTTATAAATTACACTCTGTAGCTCTTCTGTAGCTTTGTACTTAATGTTTCTGTATGATTATGTAGCTCCTTACAGGACCTGGTTAATATTCATCTTTACCTGGGAGTAAAAATTTAGTAACAAATATAAGCTAGATAAATACATGAGTGAGAGGAGTTGGATTTGTGTGGGACATACAGGTGAGTTAACAGGGATGTCGAAGCTAATTCCTCGGATAGCACTGAAAATGGGCTGGTTAAATATTTTTGTTTGTGGTTTTGAGTTTCAGGAGGACCTGCCTAGGATGGGCCAATAGATCTACTGCAGTGTTTCCTCTTTTCTAATACTCATATGTTCCAATCACCTGAAGAAGAATAAGGATCAATATTTATCATCACCTGGGCAGTAGCCAATGTGATCATTTATCATCACCTGAGCAATGATCATGATCAGTATTCATCACAACCTGAGAGCAATCAGTGTCAACATTCATCACCACATTAGAGTAATCACACTAAGAGGGGAATTTAAAACTCTGGGATTCCCTTTCAGAGACGAAAATAGTTGGGTTCGGATCCGTTTTGATGTGGATTGAATCCACCAGGTTGTAAAAAAAAAAAAGAGAGGTCTTTCAGCATGGAACATTAGCCAGAGTTGCTAATGACCCTCTGGAAGCGCTATCACTCCAACACTACTCCTGGATGTATGAGATGTATCGTTGTTGTTGAAAATGGTATAAATTATCGACAAGTTGAAGATTAAGACACATCTGCAACAGTTGGGTATCTTTATTGATGAAACGTTCCGCCTACACAGTAGGCTTCTTCAGACATAAAAAGGAGCAGTAGTAATTAGATAAAAATGATGATATTAGTCAATCAGCCTTGGAGTATAGTACGTATTTGAGGTGGTCAGTCCCTCATCCTGGAGAAAAGTTCAGCTCCATGGTCTGGAAATATATCGTTCCAGACAATGGAGCTGAACTTTGTATTTGTCTGAACATAAGAACACAAGAAAGGAGGATCACTGCAGGTTATTTGCCTTTGTAGGCTTGACTTGGTTTTGGCAAACAAGGAAACCCTTGTTAATAATTTAGAAATTACAGAGGAACTCGGCACAAGCGATCACAAATCAATTACCTTTAGCATTGAATGGAAGCGTGATAGTAGGGATAATTCAGTACTGGTCCCAGATTTTCGCTTAGCAGATTACACTTAGCAGAGAACACTTATCATCTGTGGACTGGGGTAACGAAGAGAGCTATCAGTATGACAGCTTTCTTAACACAATACATGCTGCCCAAAGGACATTTATCCCATATAAGGAAATTAGATCGAATAGAAATGACCCCAAATGGATAAATAATAGGCTCAGATATCTTTTAGGACAGAAAAAAAGAATTTATAGGCACATCAAAAGAGGTGAGGGGTTATCTTATGAATCGGTATATTGACATTAATTAAGAGGGATGTTAAAAAGGGGATAAGAAAAGCTAAACGGGACTATGAAATTAAAGTTGCTAGGGATTCTAAAACTAACCCAAAAAGTTTTTTCCAGGTTTACAGAACAAAAGTCAGAGATAAGATAGGTCCCCTTAAAAGTAACTATGGGCATCTTACTGACAAAGAGAATGAAATGTGCTCGATTCTTAATAATTATTTTCTCTCGGTTTTCACTCAGGAAGACACTAACAATGATAAATGATGATGATAACAATGATGATGATAAATTATGCAATATCACAGTCACTACCGAATTGGTTATCAAACAGATAGACCGGTTAAAGCAAACTAAATCCCCGGGCCCTGATGAACTTTTTTCAAGGGTTCTTAGAGAGTGTAAAATGGAACTTTCTGAACCATTGACTAATATTTTTAATATTTCTCTTCAAACAGGTGTAGTGTCTGATATGTGGAAGATGGCTAATGTAATTCCTATTTTTAAAGCAGGGGACAAGTCGTTACCGTCAAATTACCGCCCAATAAGCCTAACCTCAATTGTAGGCAAACTACTCGAGTCAATTATAGCTGATAATATAAGAAGCCATCTGGATAAGCACAGCTTGATTAATGATACTCAACATGGATTCACGAGGGGCCGTTCCTGCCTAACTAATTTATTAACCTGCAGGCTTCTTCAGAGCCTGCATAGCAGGCTCTGAAGAAGCCTGCTATGCAGGTGAAACGTTTCATCAGCAAAAATACGTATCTGTTGCACATGTGTCTCAATCTTCGAGTTCTATCGTACCTACACGTGATATGCTGTATGGAATCTGCTTCCATTTCTCCCTCATCCCTATCGGTTCACCTTGTAGCCAACCTCAGTTAAAAGAAAGATGGGTTTTAAGATTTGTAGATGAATGGTTCAGAGAACCGACATGTTGATAAATTAGACACATGTGCAACTCTTGGGTATCTTTATTGAGGAAACGTTTCGCCACACAGTGGCTTCATCAGTCCATACGTAGGAGAAACTTGAAGAACAGGAGGAGAATGAGGTAATCAGTCCCTCAACCTTGAGTCGATGTGTTCAGTCCATCAGTCTTGAATAGAATACGGCATATGAGCGGAGAAGCAGCTTATAAACCGTATGTTAGGTAAGACACATATGCAACAGTTAGACAACTTTATTCCGAAACGTTTCGCCTACACAGTAGGCTTCTTCAGTCGAATACAGAAAGTAGGCAGGAACATCTCTACTGTTCCTGCCTACTTTCTGTATTCGACTGAAGAAGCCTACTGTGTAGGCGAAACGTTTCGGAATAAAGTTGTCTAACTGTTGCATATGTGTCTTACCTAACAACCTGTCGGTATTGTATACCATTTTGATGTTCATATAAACCGTATGTTTCTCCTACGTATGGACTGATGAAGCCACTGTGTGGCGAAACGTTTCCTCAATAAAGACACCCAAGAGTTGCACATGTGTCTAATTTATCAACATGGGTTTTAAGACATCCCTATGGCTTCTTAACATCTTTATCTCCTCTATTTCCTCTTTTTCCCCGCGGTTTTTCCCCTCAATCATGTTTCTGGCTGTCCTGCTGAGTCCACTTAGTATCGTATTTATAGCTATCTCGCCCTCTCCGCTCTTTCTTATTTTCTCTTGTGTGTAAGGTTTAGTTTCTTTACTTTTCTACGGAACTAGTCCTGTAGCGAATATCTGCACATCTTCTACTTTCTGATATGTTTTCTCTAGTTTTGGCTCCATGCTGGTGTACGTACTCCGTGGTGGGTCTTACTCGTGCGCACTGAAGGAGGCGTAGGGGGATGTTGCAGTTAAGACTAGCGAAAAATGCAAGAACATAAGAACATAAGAAAGGAGGATTACTGCAGCTGGCCTGTTGGCCCATACTAGGCAGGTCCTTTACAATACATCCCACTAACAAAACATTTGCCCAACCTTATTTTCAATGCTACCCAAGAAATAAGCTCTGATAACTCTATCCACTCATTTGCAAGTCCCACTCAAATCCAACCCCTCCTACTCATATATTTATCCAACCTAAATTTGAAACTACCCAAAGTCCTAGCCTCAATAACCCAACTAGGTAGACTGTTCCACTCATCAACTACCCTATTTCCAAACCAATACTTTCCTATGTCCTTTCTAAATCTAAACTTATCTAATTTAAATCCATTACTGCGGGTTCTCTCTTGGAGAGATATCCTCAAGACCTTATTAATATCCCCTTTATTAATTCCTATCTTCCACTTATACACTTCGATCATGTCTCCCCTCATTCTTCGTCTAACAAGTGAATGTAATTTAAGAGTCTTCAATCTTTCTTCATAAGGAAGATTTCTAATGCTATGTATTAATTTAGTCATCCTACGCTGAATATTTTCTAACGAATTTATGTCCATTCTGTAATATGGAGACCAGAACTGAGCTGCATAATCTAGGCGAGGCCTTACTAATGGTGTATAAAGCTGCAGTATGACCTCTGGACTTCTGTTGCTTACACTTCTTGATATAAATCCCAGTAATCTATTTGCCTTATTACGTACGCTTAGGCATTGCTGTCTTGGTTTAAGGTTGCTGCTTACCATAACCCCCAAGTCCTTTCCGCAATCTGTATGGCTAAGTTCTACATTATTTAACTTATAAGTGCTAGGGTTATGGACACTCCCGAGCTTCAGAACCTTGAATTTATCTACACTGAACTGCATCTGCCACTTTTCTGACCAAGAATAGAGTTTGCCTAAATCCTCCTGAAGTTCCCTAACATCCACGTTTGAATCAATCATCCTACCTATCATTGTGTCATCGGCTTATTTGCTCATATCACTAGTAATACCCTCATCAAGGTTATTGATATATATTATAAACAACAACGGGCCTAAGACTGATCCCTGTGGTACGCCACTTGTTACTGATCCCCACTCGGATTTAACCCCATTTGAGCATACTCTCTGCTTCCTATTAGTGAGCCATGACTCGATCCATGACAACACTTTTCCCCCAATGCCATGAGCTGCCACTTTTTTTAACAGTCTCTGGTGCGGTACTCTATCAAAAGCCTTACTAACATCAAAACAGCTGTAGGCGTATTGGGCCATGATATTCACGTCCATCTCACATGAAACCTCACCCACGGTATTGTATACCATTTATGTAGAACTTCGCCCACAGTAACGCTACCTGGGAGTTTGTTTTTTTTCATTCTTACATCTGCTGCCAAACCAGTGCTTCCCTATATCTAAATTTATTGCGCTTGAATGCATTGTTGCAAATCCTGAATTGTA
>NC_091308.1:26811753-26854253 GCF_038502225.1 Cherax quadricarinatus
GAGAGAGAGAGAGAGAGAGAGAGAGAGAGAGAGAGAGAGAGACTATGGGTGAGGAGGGGGTGAAGACAGATACATGAAAGGGTAAAAACGTAGGCGTCCCTCCCCCTTTTCCTTCCCAGTCAACCCACTTTTTAATAGTCCAATACCCCCCTCCTCCCCCCTAACCCTCCGTCAACTCATTTTTAATAGAGCAACAGAAGGGCAAGAGAAGGGTTGTGTGCAGGGGCTTGAAAATTCTTTATATAAATTGTTGTGACAGGAGACAGCTGGTCCACCTGACTTACAGCCACCACCACCTGAGTTATGATCACCACTACCACCACCACCTGAGTTATGACCACCACCACCACCACTACCACATCCAATTTAAGCTATGACCATCACAACTACCACCACCTGAGTTACGACTACCACCACCTGAGCTGCGTAGCTGGTCTCCTCTCATCATTAACCCAAGTCTCAGTTATGTGTTTAGCGGCCATGGCTGTCTGGTAGACGTCAGGTGGCGTCATAAATATGTATTTGAACGTGATACATCATGGTGTCTGTGGTTCATGTCAAGTAACGTTTGCTACCTTAACGAAGGAACTCCCTGCACTAGTAACATGACACCGCTCCGTCAGCACAAGCAGCAAACTGCCGCTCTATCTAACATACATTTAATCGTTAATTCAAACTCCCTCGTAGTCCATCTTGCGTCTCAAGTGAGCTCCACTTTTCCGAAGCAAAAATAACATTCAAAATATTAGACAACTGTGCCGCTTATAAGTTTCTCAGGATGTAGTAAATTTACTGAAAAAAATATGAATGAGACATTGGAGTTAATATATTAATAGAGTTAATATATTAATAGAGCATAAAGCTTTTACAATGATATATAGTGTTGATATCACAGGGAAAATAGATGACTGGTTCTTATTTACATGTGTTTGTGTGTGTGTTTGTGTGTATAGTACATCTGTCGATAAATTAAGATTTTTTTTTTTTATCTTTAGCCTATACGGTAAGTTTTGGTTTAGTCTTAAAAATGTACAACAGTTTAGTTCCTATTGATAAACTGTGCGGATGGATTTATAGAACTCTGGACGAGTGTCGTTCATGTTATGGTTTCGTCTGTATAATATCTGGTGAGTACTCTAACTAGGTTTTCCCCCTCTAGACAAGGTCCTGTTATTGTACCGTTGGTAGAATTGCATAGCCGCTGCCGTTCCTGGCGTGCTGCTTCGTACTCGTCTGGCCGTAAAGGTCATGCGGCTCGTTACTACCTTCCAAACTCTGCCAAGGTTGTAAAACTTGCAGTGAAATAGAATTAGGAAGTGTGGACACCGATCTCCTGGTGGGCGAGTCTCACGTCCTGACTCACAGCAGCAGCAGCAGCAGCAGCAGCAGCAGCAGCAGCAGCACCCTCGTCGCTGAGCTTACACACAAACACACACACACACACACATACATACAGAAAGACAAGAGAGAGAGGGGTGGGTAGATTGCATTTTCTTGGACTGTAAGAAGGCGTTTGAGGCAGTTCCACACAAGAGATTAGTGCAAAAACTGGAGGACCAAGCAGTGATAACAGGGAAGGCACTACAATGGATTAGGGAATTCCTGACAGGAAGACAGCAGCGAGTCATGGTACGTGGCGAGGTGTCAGAGTGGGCGCCTGTGACCAGCGGGGTCCCACAGGGGTCAGTCCTAGGACCGGTGCTGTTTCTGCTATTTGTGAACGACATGACTGAAGGAATAGACTCAGAAGTATCCCTGTTTGCAGATGATGTGAAGCTGATGAGAAGAATTCAATCGGACGAGGACCAGGCAGAACTACGAAGGGATCTGGACAGGCTGCAGGCCTGGTCCAGGAATTGGCTCCTGGAGTTCAACCCCACCAAGTGCAAAGTCATGAAGATTTGGGAAGGGCAAAGAAGACCGCAGATGGAGTACAGTCTAGGGGGCCAGAGACTACAAACCTCACTCAAGGAAAAAGATATTGGGGTGATGTCCTCCTGAGGAACACATCAACCAAATAACTGCTGCAGCATTTGGGCGCCTAGCAAACCTAAGAACAGCATTCCGCCATCTTAATAAGGAATCGTTCAGGACCCTGTACACTGTGTATGTTAGGCCCATATTGGAGTATGCGGCACCAGTTTGGAACCCACATCTAGCCAAGCACGGAAAGAAACTAGAGAAAGTGCAAAGTTTTGCAACTAGTCCCAGAGCTAAGGGGTATGTCCTACGAGGAGAGGTTAAGGGAAATCGACCTGTCGACACTGGAGGACAGGAAAGAAAGGGGGGACATGATAACGATATATAAAATACTGAGAGGAATTGACAAGGTGGACAGAGACAGAATGTTCCAGAGATGGGATTCAGCAACAAGGGGACACAGTTGGAAGTTGAAGACACAGATGGATCACAGGGATGTTAGGAAGTATTCCTTCAGTCACAGAGTAATTTAAAACACATGTGCAACATCTCATTATCTTTATTGTAAAGGTTTCATCATCCAGTGGCTTTATCAATACAGATTCTAGGACATAATACGAAGGCAGTAGAACTATATACAGAAGATAAGGTAATCAATCCCTCAGCCTTGCATTTTATACCTTTCTTGCTCAACTTGTCAGTCACTGCAACATCATGGAATCTTGGTTCAGAGGACATCTACGTGACCTTCTTCACGGCTACTACAACTAACCCATCCCTTTGGGTAGGACCTACTTCCACTGGGGAATCCCGCTCACCAGTGACTATGTTCTCGTCTGCTACACGTCCCTATCCACTGACGCCTATATAAACGCCAGTCTCCTTGCCTTTGCTCCAGAATCTTCACTACCACGGTGCTGTCCACACCAACTCCAAGGCTTAGAGACTCATTACCTCATCTTTTGTATATAGTTCTACTGTCTTCTTATTATGTCCTAGAATCTGTATTGATAAAGCCACTGGATGGAGAAACGTCTACAGCAACGATAACGAGATGTTGCACATGTGTCTTAATTTTCATCTTGTCGGTATTGTATACCTTTCTTGCACAGTCACAGAGTAGTCAGGAAGTGGAATAGTTTGGGAACTGATGTAGTGGAGGCAGGATCCATTCATAGCTTTAAGCAGTGGTATGATAAAGCTTATGGTGCGGAGAGAGTGACCCAGTAGCGGCCAGTGAAGAGGCCGGGCCAGGAGCTATGGCTTGACCCCTACAACCACAACATGTGAGTACACGCACACACACACACACACACACACACACACACACACACACACACACACACACACACACACACACACACACACACACACACACACACATACACACACAAACTCACACACATACACATACAGATCCGTTTCATAGTATTTATCTGGTGTTTAGTTTATCGCTTGATGTTTAAAACGTAGGTGAAACACCTGGTTATGTTTATTTGAGGTTAATAAAGCTTGCCCGGCAAGCGAAACGTCTCTTCAATTAAGCTACCCAGGTATTATATACCTTTTTTCGAATCACTAGAACACAGCTACAGATGTGAGTTAATCTCAGTGTTACAAAAGAGTGAGTTTTGGTGTCTAGTGTTATAGTGTTATGTCAGTCAGTTTTAAGTGAGGTGATTCAGAGGGACTCTCCCGTCTCCAAGTGAGGTGATTCAGAGGGACTCTCCCGTCTCCAAGTGAGGTGATTCAGAGGGACTCTCCCGTCTCCAAGTGAGGTGATTCAGAGGGACTCTCCCGTCTCCAAGTGAGGTGATTCAGAGGGACTCTCCCGTCTCCAAGTGAGGTGATTCAGAGGGACTCTCCCGTCTCCAAGTGAGGTGATTCAGAGGGACTCTCCCGTCTCCAAGTGAGGTGATTCAGGAGGAGATTAGGAGGCTGAAGGTCCACCTCAATGGGTCTGGGAGAGAGTGTGAGGTGGCTGGAGTTGTGGGAAATGAGGCTTCTAGCAGTGAGGTGCAGTCTGTCTCTCGCTGTGAGGAGGCCGTAGGTGGGGAGGTAGCAACGGCTACCAGCAGTGAGGTGCAGCCCAGCACCTGCTACAAGTGACGAGTGGTTCACAGTAATGGGAGGCGCATCAGAGTAAGGAAAGTTAAGAGTGAAGATCTGAAGGTAGGAAATCGCTTCTCTGTTCTTTAGGATGAATGTACTTCAGTGGCCAGTGAAGGTAAGGGTACTACTGCCCCTGCTAATGGAGGTAAGCGCATTCTTGTGGTTGGTGACTCTCAGGTAAGATATATTGACCGTGCTTTTTGTAATAGGAATAAGAAGATGAGAGATAGAGTGTGCTTCCCTGGAGCTGGTGTTGGGGACATAGTCAACAGGCTGGATAATATCA
Source organism: Cherax quadricarinatus (assembly GCF_038502225.1). Taxonomy (NCBI): domain Eukaryota; kingdom Metazoa; phylum Arthropoda; class Malacostraca; order Decapoda; family Parastacidae; genus Cherax; species Cherax quadricarinatus. The sequence continues at coordinate 26,816,072 of NC_091308.1, forward strand.
TGTCAGGTAATGGGAACAAGCCCATTATCTGTCTCAGTGCTGGTGGAAATGATATTGGGAAGGGTAGGAGAGAAGAGCTGCTAGATAAGTACAGGTCAGCTATGGATTTCATTAAGTCTAAGGGAGGGATCCCAATCATATGTAGCATCTTGCCTAGAAGGGGAGTAGGAAATGAATAGTTGTCTAGGGCAATTGGTGTAAATTGCTGGCTAGACAGATACTGCAAGGAACTTGCAATCCCATTCATTGACAACTGGAACAACTTTTATGGCAAACATGATATGTATGCAAGGGATGGGGTACATCTCTCTGGGGCTGGGGTGGTAGCACTTGCAGACTCGATTGAGAAGGCCATTGTTGAAATGCCTATGATTTTAAACTGATAGAAGATAGAGGTATGGGTGTGTGTGGGAAACAAGCAGGTTGCAACACTAGGGTTCGAAACAGTAAATGTATAAAAGGCATTCAGCATGAAGTTATAAATAAAGACAATAGATCAGGTCAGCAAACAAAGGGGCACAGCAGAGGGCAGCAAGGGACTAGCTCCCTTAAGGTTTACTATATTAATAGCAGGAGTGTAAGAAATAAGATAGATGAGCTAAGATTAATTGCAAGTGCAGGAAACAGATATTATTGCTATAACAGAGACCTGGCTCAATCTGAAAGATAAAGAGATGCCCTCTGAATGTCACATACAAGGCTATAAATTATTCCACACTGACAGGGTCAACAGGAAAGGTGGAGGAGTAGCGGTGTATGTCAGAGACAATTTAAATTGTTGTGTTAGACAAGATATAAAATTAGAAGCGTCAGCCACTGAATCTGTTTGGTTACAGCTTCTCGAGGGCCGAGAAAAACTAATTTTGGGTGTGATTTACAGGGCCCCAAATCTTGATAGGGAGTGCAGTAAACTTCTATGGGACGAAATTCGTAAGGCATCTACAAACGAAAATGTTGTGCTAATGGAAGATTTCAACTATAGACAGATTGACTGGAGCAATTTGACAGGAAATTTAGAGTCAGGTGACTTTCTTGATACGATCCAGGATTGTTTTTTAAAACAGTTTGTGACAGAGCCAACTAGGGGAAATAACCTCCTTGACTTGGTTCTTGCCAGTAGGGAAACACTAATTAATAATCTTGAGGTTAATGATGAGCTTGGGGAAAGTGATCACAAATCACTCAGTTTTAATATATCATGGAATTCCCCTAATAATGGCAATCAAGTCTCTGTCCCAGACTTCTGCTTGGCTGATTTCATAGGACTGAAAAATTACTTAGGTGGGCTGAACTGGAATGACCTGACTAAGGGTCAGGTAGGTGGTGATGGATGCCGATATGACGCTTTCCAGGGCATAGTTCTAGCTGCTCAGTCAAATTATGTTCCAAATAGGGAAATCAGATCAAACAAAAATGATCCTAAATGGATGAACAATAGATTAAAATATCTAATTGGTCAAAAGATAGGCATATATAGGCAAATCAAAAGAGGAGAGGGGCAATTAAGAAATCGATATATTCAGTTAAAGAGAGAAATAAAAAAAGGAATTAGAAAAGCAAAAAGAGATTATGAGGTTAAAGTTGCAAGAGATTCGAAGACTAACCCAAAAGGATTCTTTCAGGTATACAGAAGTAAGATCAGGGACAAGATAGGCCCACTCAAAAGTTCCTCGGGTCAGCTCACTGACAGTGATAAGGAAATGTGTAGAAGTTTTAACACATACTTCCTCTCAGTTTTTACACAGGAGGATACCAGCGATATTCCAGAAATGATTAATTATGTGGAACAGGACGATAATAAACTGTGCACGATTAGGGTCACAAGTGACATGGTCCTTAGGCAAATAGATAAACTAAAACCAAACAAATCCCCAGGCCCTGATGAACTGTATGCAAGGGTTCTAAAGGAATGTAAAGAGGAGCTTAGCAAACCTTTGGCTAATCTTTTCAACATATCACTACAAACTGGCATGGTGCCAGGTAAGTGGAAAATGTCAAATGTGATACCTATTTTCAAAACATGTGACAGGTCCTTAGCTTCGAACTATAGACCAATAAGCCTAACCTCCATAGTGGGAAAATTTATGGAATCAATAATTGCCGAGGCAGTTCGTAGCCACCTTGAAAAGCATAAATTAATCAACGAATCTCAGCATGGTTTTACAAAGGGGCGTTCCTGCCTTACGAATTTGTTAATTTTTCTCACTAAGGTATTTGAGGAGGTAGATCATGGTAATGAATATGATATTGTGTACATGGACTTCAGTAAGGCTTTTGACAGGGTCCCACATCAGAGACTATTGAGGAAAATTAAGGCACATGGAATAGGAGGAGAAATTTTTTCCTGGATAGAGGCATGGTTGACAAATAGGCAGCAGAGAGTTTGCATAAATGGGGAGAAATCAGAGTGGGGAAGCGTCACGAGCGGTGTTCCACAGGGGTCAGTGTTGGGCGCCCTGCTGTTCACAATATACATAAACGACATAGATGAGGGCATAAAGAGCGACATCAGCAAGTTTGCCGATGACACCAAAATAGGCCGTCGAATTCATTCTGACGAGGACATTAGAGCACTCCAGGAAGATTTGAGTAGACTGATGCAGTGGTCGGAGAGGTGGCAGATGCAGTTTAATATAGACAAATGCAAAGTTCTAAATGTTGGACAGAACAATAACCATGCCGCATATAAACTAAATAATGTAGATCTTAATATTACGGATTGCGAAAAAGATTTAGGAGTCCTGGTTAGCAGTAATCTGAAACCAAGACAACAGTTCATAAGTGTTCGCAATAAAGCTAATAGAATCCTTGGCTTTATATCAAGAAGCATAAATAATAGGAGTCCTCAGGTTGTTCTTCAACTCTATACATCCTTGGTTAGGCCTCATTTAGATTATGCTGCACAGTTTTGGTCACCGTATTACAGAATGGATATAAATGCTCTGGAAAATGTACAAAGGAGGATGACAAAGTTGATCCCATGTATCAGAAACCTTCCCTATGAGGATAGACTAAGGGCTCTGAATCTTCACTCTCTAGAAAAACGTAGAATTAGGGGGGATATGATTGAGGTGTATAAATGGAAGACAGGAATAAATAAAGGGGATGTAAATAGTGTGCTGAAAATATCTAGCCTAGACAGGACTCGCAGCAATGGTTTTAAGTTAGAAAAATTCAGATTCAGGAAGGATATAGGAAAGTACTTGTTTGGTAATAGAGTTGTGGATGAGTGGAACAAACTCCCAAGTACAGTTATAGAGGCCAGAACGTTGTGTAGCTTTAAAAATAGGTTGGATAAATACATGAGTGGGTGTGGGTGGGTGTGAGTTGGACCTGATTAGCTTGTGCTACCAGGACGGTTCCCGTGTTCCTCCCTTAAGTCAAGGTGACCTGACCTGACTAGGTTGGGTGCATTGGCTTAAGCCGGTAGGAGACTTGGATCTGCCTTGCATGGGCCAGTAGGCCTTCTGTAGTGTTCCTTCGTTCTTATGTTCTTATGTCTCCAAGTGAGGTGATTCAGAGGGACTCTCCCGTCTCCAATTGAGGTGACTTAGAGGGACTCTCCCGTCTCCACGACAGTGGTTGGACACCAAAACTGAGGAACAGACGCTCTCGTAAATCCTGTATTACTTATGGAGATGTAAAGAAGTCTACTTTTTATGTGTGCTCTTGGTTATTTCAGGAGAGAATTAACCTATGGTGCTGAATTTTGTGATAATTAAGTTTAAGGAATGCACAAATTAGAATTAAACACAAATATTAAAATCTAATTGTGCATTTTTTGTAGATTTTGTTCCTTAATTCTGGTAAGTCTTTCTACAAACTTTTTGGATCTATTCATTTGTGTTTTATAATTTTATTTTGCTATTTTTTGAGGTTATTTGTAGATGCTTGTAAAATTCTTTGTAGCAGCTTTACATAACTTTTATTTTCCAGAAGTCGCGTTACAAAAAACAACTTTCAGTCCTTTTTCTGTGAAAATCTTTATTCACGGTGAATGTGGGTTACTCACTTTGAAATATTTGCAGTTCCTTCCATCTCAGGTCTGCTGTTTTCATTACAGCTAAACAAAATAACTGCATTTTCCCTCTGAGTCGGCACTAGGAGGGTGCCCGGATCTTCCAGCCTCGCACCATTGTCTACTCTTTCAAAAGCCACGACGCAGGTATGTCTGCAGGCAAGATGGTGTCACGTCCTTGCTCTTTGTGCATGGTTTTCAACGTCACTGTTTTGCAAAAAGTGGCAACAGTGGCGGAGTACGCTTGCATCTCCCATCGCGACATCGAACTCTGAAGAACGAAGTGGAATGAAAGATTCAATACAGTCATCCACCGCCATTCTTGATTCTTCTCTCCCTTTGCGTTGAGGACTGGGAGGATGAGAGACCTACGAGGAAGGTTTCTCATGTCACGGCTGACATGTCAGTGTCAGCTCTTGGTGTCTCAGGCTCTTGTTGATCAAGAGATCTTCTTCTCTGACGCAGTTCTGCCTGACGTTGTAGCTTCACTGCCTTAACCCACCGAGAAGAAATATCTTTTGTATGTGCGAGAGTGTATATGAGCAAGCCGATGTGGTCACGAGCTGCAGCTTCTGCTGCTGCTTCTGCTTCTTTTGCTGCTGCTGTTTCTGCTGGATGTTTCTGCATGGTCTGAACATTAAAATGGTATGAAATACCGACAGGTTGTTAGGTAAGACACATATGCAACAGTTAGGTATCTTTATTATGAAACGTTTCGCCTACACAGTAGGCTTCTTCAGTCGAGTACAGAAAAGTTGATAGAAGCAGAAGATACTTGAAGACGATGTAATCAGTCCATCACCCTTAAAGTTTTGAGGTGGTCAGTCCCTCAGTCTGGAGAAGGCATTGTTCCATAGTATGAAACAATATATGTTCCTTATGTATGAAACAATATATGTTCCATATGTATGAAACAATATATGTTCCATAGTATGAAACATATTGTTTCATACTATGGAACAATGCCTTCTCCAGACTGAGGGACTGACCACCTCAAAACTTTAAGGGTGATGGACTGATTACATCGTCTTCAAGTATCTTCTGCTTCTATCAACTTTTCTGTACTCGACTGAAGAAGCCTACTGTGTAGGCGAAACGTTTCATAATAAAGATACCTAACTGTTGCATATGTGTCTTACCTAACATTCTGCATGGTCTACACTGCCACAGACGAGTTCTGCCTCATAATGTTGCTGTTCACTGACACGAATTACCAGAGTTATCAGCTCTTAAGGGAAGAGAGAAAGTACATAGTGCATGTTCTTCCTTTCATGATATATATATATATATATATATATATATATATATATATATATATATATATATATATATTTTATTTTTATTATCACACCGGCCGATTCCCACCAAGGCAGGGTGGCCCGAGAAAAAAAAACTTTCACCATCATTCACTCCATCACTGTCTTGCCAGAAGGGTGCTTTACACTACAGTTTTTAAACTGCAACATTAACACCCCTCCTTCAGAGTGCAGGCACTGTACTTCCCATCTCCAGGACTCAAGTCCGGCCTGCCGGTTTCCCTGAATCCCTTCATAAATGTTACTTTGCTCACACTCCAACAGCACGTCAAGTATTAAAAACCATTTGTCTCCATTCACTCCTATCAAACACGCTCACGCATGCCTGCTGGAAGTCCAAGCCCCTCGCACACAAAACCTCCTTTACCCCCTCCCTCCAACCATTCCTAGGCCGACCCCTACCCCGCCTTCCTTCCACTACAGACTGATACACTCTTGAAGTCATTCTGTTTCGCTCCATTCTCTCTACATGTCCGAACCACCTCAACAACCCTTCCTCAGCCCTCTGGACAACAGTTTTGGTAATCCCGCACCTCCTCCTAACTTCCAAACTACGAATTCTCTGCATTATATTCACACCACACATTGCCCTCAGACATGACATCTCCACTGCCTCCAGCCTTCTCCTCGCTGCAACATTCATCACCCACGCTTCACACCCATATAAGAGCGTTGGTAAAACTATACTCTCATACATTCCCCTCTTTGCCTCCAAGGACAAAGTTCTTTGTCTCCACAGACTCCTAAGTGCACCACTCACTCTTTTTCCCTCATCAATTCTATGATTCACCTCATCTTTCATAGACCCATCCGCTGACACGTCCACTCCCAAATATCTGAATACGTTCACCTCCTCCATACTCTCTCCCTCCAATCTGATATTCAATCTTTCATCACCTAATCTTTTTGTTATCCTCATAACCTTACTCTTTCCTGTATTCACCTTTAATTTTCTTCTTTTGCACACCCTACCAAATTCATCCACCAATCTCTGCAACTTCTCTTCAGAATCTCCCAAGAGCACAGTGTCATCAGCAAAGAGCAGCTGTGACAACTCCCACTTTGTGTGTGATTCTTTATCTTTTAACTCCACGCCTCTTGCCAAGACCCTCGCATTTACTTCTCTTACAACCCCATCTATAAATATATTAAACAACCACGGTGACATCACACATCCTTGTCTAAGGCCTACTTTTACTGGGAAAAAATTTCCCTCTTTCCTACATACTCTAACTTGAGCCTCACTATCCTCGTAAAAACTCTTCACTGCTTTCAGTAACTTACCTCCTACACCATACACTTGCAACATCTGCCACATTGCCCCCCTATCCACCCTGTCATACGCCTTTTCCAAATCCATAAATGCCACAAAGACCTCTTTAGCCTTATCTAAATACTGTTCACTTATATGTTTCACTGTAAACACCTGGTCCACACACCCCCTACCTTTCCTAAAGCCTCCTTGTTCATCTGCTATCCTATTCTCCGTCTTACTCTTAATTCTTTCAATTATAACTCTACCATACACTTTACCAGGTACACTCAACAGACTTATCCCCCTATAATTTTTGCACTCTCTTTTATCCCCTTTGCCTTTATACAAAGGAACTATGCATGCTCTCTGCCAATCCCTAGGTACCTTACCCTCTTCCATACATTTATTAAATAATTGCACCAACCACTCCAAAACTATATCCCCACCTGCTTTTAACATTTCTATCTTTATCCCATCAATCCCGGCTGCAAAACAACCACTCTGAAAAAATAGAGAAATTCCAAGTGCTTTCGTGACTACTCACATTATCAAGGAACTATGAAAGTAAAGCATACAAGGAAGCTATATAAGGGGTCTGGCCAGCACCTCACTATCAGATCCCACAACGGTTAAACACCTGACGCGCCCCGACCCAACTTGGATAGGTCCTTTGCACAACTCACCCCACAAACTATTCTACCCAAGAAAATTTAAAAATTATTTGTCCAGTGTATTATTAAATTCTTCCCAAATTCTATTGATTATAAATGGATCTAATTTATATAAACCAAAGGAAATATTCATATTATTGTCAAAACTGCTTTTTATGAAACAAGATTCAATTATATTCCTGTCGACCATGGACTTGCTTGATACTACTTTCTCAACTTTTTGAAAATCAATTGGATGGTTAAAATCTCTTACATGAATAAATAGAGCATTGGAATCTTGTCCAGTTCTAATGCTATATTTATGTTGTTTTAATCTTAGTTCGAGATTTTTACCAGTTTGACCGTAATAAACTTTATCGCAAATTTTACAAGGAATCTTATAGACACATCCATCAGCATTTTGGGGGGAATTCTTTATCAAAAGTTTTTTTACTGTATCAAGATTTTTGAATACAACTTTAATATTAAAAGTCTTAAGAAGAGAAGGCATATCAACCAAGTTTTCATGGTAAGGGAGAACCAACATATTTTTAGTTGAATAAGGCTGATTGTCCCTTTTTGGATTGTAAAAAGTATTTATAGCAACTTTAAAAGATTTATCAATTACATTTCTTGGGTATTTTAAATCATTACCTATTTCATAAATTTTGGATATTTCCTCATCTATGAACTCAGGACTACAAATTCGTAAAGCTCTCAGAAACATTGATGAGAAAACAGACAGTTTGACTCTATCTTGATGCGAGGAATAATAGTGGACATAGGAACAGTTATTTGTAGGTTTTCTGTAAATTTTAAATTTGAATTCATTATTACCCTTAATAATTAAAACATCTAGAAAAGGCAATGAGTTATTTTCTTCAAACTCAACAGTAAAGTTTATAGAATGGGCTAAGCTATTTAATTTTCCAAGGAAATGGTGTATATCTACATTTTTGGGCATAAGACACAAAATATCATCAACATATCTGAACCATTTAGCTCTATTAGGGAGGATTGTGTTAAGCAACCTAGTTTCAAAAAATTCCATGTATAGGTTACTAAGAACAGGTGAAAGAGGATTTCCCATTGCCATACCAAACTTCTGAGTGTAAAATTTATCATTAAATACAAATTTTGCATCAACAATGCAAAGTTTAATAAGTTTAATGATAGTAGGAACTGGCAATGGTAAATCATAGTTAACGAGTTCTTCAGATAAGAAACTTAATAAATCATCAACAGGAACTTTCGTAAACAAGGAAGTAACATCAAAACTAACCATGTTAAAATCATTTAAGTCAGTCAATGAGCTTAATTTATCAACCAAGTCTATGTTGTTTTTAACATTAAAGTTAGAAATTTTGCCAACAATAGGGCTCAAAATATCAACAAGCCATTTGGATAATTTATATGATGATTGATTTATTAAGTTTCTTATCTGAAGAACTCGTTAACTATGATTTACCATTGCCAGTTCCTACTATCATTAAACTTATTAAACTTTGCATTGTTGATGCAAAATTTGTATTTAATGATAAATTTTACACTCAGAAGTTTGGTATGGCAATGGGAAATCCTCTTTCACCTGTTCTTAGTAACCTATACACGGAATTTTTTGAAACAAGGTTACTTAACACAATCCTCCCTAATAGAGCTAAATGGTTCAGATATGTTGATGATATTTTGTGTCTTATGCCCAAAAATGTAGATATACACCATTTCCTTGGAAAATTAAATAGCTTAGCCCATTCTATAAACTTTACTGTTGAGTTTGAAGAAAATAACTCATTGCCTTTTCTAGATGTTTTAATTATTAAGGGTAATATTGAATTCAAATTTAAAATTTACAGAAAACCTACAAATAACTGTTCCTATGTTCACTATTATTCCTCGCATCAAGATAGAGTCAAACTGTCTGTTTTCTCATCAATGTTTCTGAGAGCTTTACGAATTTGTAGTCCTGAGTTCATAGATGAGGAAATATCCAAAATTTATGAAATAGGTAATGATTTAAAATACCCAAGAAATGTAATTGATAAATCTTTTAAAGTTGCTAGAAATACTTTTTACAATCCAAAAAGGGACAACCAGCCTTATTCAACTAAAAATATGTTGGTTCTCCCTTACCATGAAAACTTGGTTGATATGCCTTCTCTTCTTAAGACTTTTAATATTAAAGTTGTATTCAAAAATCTTGATACAGTAAAAAAACTTTTGATAAAGAATTCCCCCCAAAATGCTGATGGATGTGTCTATAAGATTCCTTGTAAAATTTGCGATAAAGTTTATTACGGTCAAACTGGTAAAAATCTCGAACTAAGATTAAAACAACATAAATATAGCATTAGAACTGGACAAGATTCCAATGCTCTATTTATTCATGTAAGAGATTTTAACCATCCAATTGATTTTCAAAAAGTTGAGAAAGTAGTATCAAGCAAGTCCATGGTCGACAGGAATATAATTGAATCTTATTTCATAAAAAGCAGTTTTGACAATAATATGAATATTTCCTTTGGTTTATATAAATTAGATCCATTTATAATTAATAGAATTTGGGAAGAATTTAATAATACACTGGACAAATAATTTTTAAATTTTCTTGGGTAGAATAGTTTGTGGGTGAGTTGTGCAAAGGACCTATCCAAGTTGGGTCGGCGCGCGTCAGGTGTTTAACCGTTGTGGGATCTGATAGTGAGGTGCTGGCCTGACCCCTTATATAGCTTCCTTGTATGCTTTACTTTCATAGTTCCTTGATAATGTGAGTAGTCACGAAAGCGCTTGGAATTTCTCTATTTTTTCAGAGTGGTTGTTTTTGCATATATATATATATATATATATATATATATATATATATATATATATATATATATATATATATATATATATATATATATATATATATATACATATATATGTATCTATATATATATATATATATATATATTGTTGATTTTCCATTGTTGGTTCTACGGTTTTGATTGTGTGTGTTGTGAGCAACACATAGTGTGTTGTGAGCAACACAGTGTGTTGTGAGGAACATACAGTGTGTTGTTAGCAACACAGTGTGTTGTGAGCAACACAGTGTTTTGTGAGCAACACACAGTGTGTTGTGAGCAACACACTGTGTGTTGTTAGCAACACACAGTGTGTTGTGAGCAACACAGTGTGTTGTGAGCAACACACAGTGTGTTGTTAGCAACACACAGTGTGTGGTGAGCAACACACAGTGTGTTGCTAGCAACACACAGTGTGTGGTGAGCAACGCAGTGTGTGGTGAGCAACACAGTGTGTGGTGAGCAACACACAGTGTATTGTGAGCAACACACAGTGTGTGGTGAGCAACACACAGTGTGTGGTGAGCAACACACAGTGTGTTGTTAGCAACACACAGTGTGTGGTGAGCAACACACAGTGTGTGGTGAGCAACACAGTGTGTGGTGAGCAACACACAGTGTGTGGTGAGCAACACACAGTGTGTGGTGAGCAACACAGTGTGTGGTGAGCAACACACAGTGTGTGGTGAGCAACACAGTGTGTGGTAAGCAACACAGTGTGTGGTGAGCAACGCACACTGTGTTTGGTGAGCAACACACAGTGTGTGGTGAGCAACACACAGTGTGTGGTGAGCAACACAGTGTGTTGTGAGCAACACACTGTGTGTTGTTAGCAACACACAGTGTGTTGTGAGCAACACAGTGTGTTGTGAGTAACACACAGTGTGTTGTTAGCAACACACAGTGTGTGGTGAGCAACACACAGTGTGTTGTTAGCAACACACAGTGTGTGGTGAGCAACACACAGTGTGTTGTTAGCAACACACAGTGTGTGGTGTGCAACACACAGTGTGTGGTGAGCAACACAGTGTTTGGTGAGCAACACAGTGTGTGGTGAGCAACACACAGTGTGTGGTGAGCAACACACAGTGTGTTGTTAGCAACACACAGTGTGTGGTGAGCAACACAGTGTGTGGTGAGCAACACAGTGTGTGGTGAGCAACACACAGTGTGTGGTGAGCAACACATAGTGTGTTGTGAGCAACACACAGTGTGTTGTTAGCAACACACAGTGTGTTGTGAGCAACACGGTGTGTTGTGAGGAACACACAGTGTGTTGTTAGCAACACACAGTGTGTTGTGAGCAACACAGTGTGTTGTGAGGAACACACAGTGTGTTGTTAGCAACACACAGTGTGTTGTGAGCAACACGGTGTGTTGTGAGGAACACACTGTGTGTTGTTAGCAACACACAGTGTGTTGTGAGCAACACACTGTGTTGTGAGCAACACACAGTGTGTGGTGAGCAACACATAGTGTGTTGTTAGCAACACAGAGTGTGTTGTGAGCAACACAGTGTGTTGTGAGGAACACACAGTGTGTTGTTAGCAACACACAGTGTGTTGTGAGCAACACGGTGTGTTGTGAGGAACACACTGTGTGTTGTTAGCAACACACAGTGTGTTGTGAGCAACACACTGTGTTGTGAGCAACACACAGTGTGTGGTGAGCAACACAGTGTGTGGTAAGCAACACAGTGTGTGGTGAGCAACGCACACTGTGTTTGGCGAGCAACACACAGTGTGTGGTGAGCAACACACAGTGTGTGGTGAGCAACACAGTGTGTGGTGAGCAACACACAGTGTGTGGTGAGCAACACAGTGTGTGGTAAGCAACACAGTGTGTTGTGAGCAACGCACACTGTGTTTGGCGAGCAACACACAGTGTGTGGTGAGCAACACAGTGTGTGGTGAGCAACACAGTGTGTGGTGAGCAACACACAGTGTGTTGTGAGCAACACACAGTGTGTGGTGAGCAACACACAGTGTGTGGTGAGCAACACACAGTGTGTGGTGAGCAACACACAGTGTGTTGTTAGCAACACACAGTGTGTGGTGAGCAACACACAGTGTGTGGTGAGCAACACAGTGTGTGGTGAGCAACACAGTGTGTGGTGAGCAACACACAGTGTGTTGTGAGCAACACACAGTGTGTGGTGAGCAACACATAGTGTGTTGTGAGCAACACATAGTGTGTTGTTAGCAACACACAGTGTGTTGTGAGCAGCACAGTGTGTTGTGAGGAACACACAGTGTGTTGTTAGCAACACACAGTGTGTTGTGAGCAACACAGTGTGTTGTGAGGAACGCACAGTGTGTTGTTAGCAACACACAGTGTGTGGTGAGCAACATACAGTGTGTTGTTAGCAACACACAGTGTGTGGTGAGCAACACACAGTGTGTGGTGAGCAACACACAGTGTGTGGTGAGCAACACACAGTGTGTGGTGAGCAACACAGTGTGTGGTGAGCAACACAGTGTGTGGTGAGGAACACACAGCGTGTTGTGAGCAACACACAGTGTGTATGGAGCAATACACAGTGTGTTGTTAGCAACACACAGTGTGTGGTGAGCAACACACAGTGTGTGGTGAGCAACACAGTGTGTGGTGAGCAACACAGTGTGTGGTAAGCAACACACAGTGTGTTCTGAGCAACACACAGTGTGGTGAGCAACACACAGTGTGTGGTGAGCAACACACAATGTGTGGTGAGCAACACACAGTGGGTTGTTAGCAACACACAGTGTGTGGTGAGCAACACACAGTGTGTGGTGAGCAACACAGTGTGTGGTGAGCAACACAGTGTGTGGTGAGCAACACACAGTGTGTGGTGAGCAACACACAGTGTGTGGTGAGCAACACACAGTGTGTGGTGAGCAACACAGTGTGTGGTGAGCAACACACAGTGTGTGGTGAGCAACACAGTGTGTGGTAAGCAACACAGTGTGTGGTGAGCAACGCATACTGTGTTTGGTGAGCAACACACAGTGTGTGGTGAGCAACACACAGTGTGTGGTGAGCAACACAGTGTGTGGTGAGCAACACACATTGTGTGGTCAGCAGCACAGTGTGTGGTGAGCAACACAGTGTGTGGTGAGCAACACAGTGTGTGGTGAGCAACGCACACTGTGTGTGGTGAGCAACACACAGTGTGTGGTGAGCAACTCAGTGTGTGGTGAGCAACACAGTGTGTGGTGAGCAACACACAGTGTGTGGTGAGCAACACAGTGTGTGGTGAGCAACACAGTGTGTGGTGAGCAATACAGTGTGTGGTGAGCAACACAGTGTGTGGTGAGCAACACACAGTGTGTGGTGAGCAACACAGTGTGTGGTGAGCAACACAGTGTGTGGTGAGCAACACACAGTGTGTGGTGAGCAACACACAGTGTGTGGTAAGCAACACACAGTGTGTGGTAAGCAACACACAGTGTGTGGTGAGCAACACACAGTGTGTGGTGAGCAACACACAGTGTGTGGTAAGCGACATACATTGTGTGGTAAGCAACACACAGTGAGTGGTGTGCAACACACAGTGTGTGCTGAGCAACACACAGTGTGTGGTGAGCAACACACAGTGTGTGGTGAGCAACACACAGTGTGTGGTGAGCAACACACAGTGTGTGGTGAGCAACACAGTGTGTGGTGAGCAACACACAGTGTGTGGTGAGCAACACAGTGTGTGGTGAGCAACACAGTGTGTGGTGAGCAACACAGTGTGTGGTGAGCAACACACAGTGTGTGGTGAGCAACACACAGTGTGTGGTGAGCAACACACAGTGTGTGGTAAGCAACACACAGTGTGTGGTAAGCAACACACAGTGTGTGGTGAGCAACACACAGTGTGTGGTGAGCAACACACAGTGTGTGGTGAGCAACACACAGTGTGTGGTAAGCAACACACAGTGTGTGGTAAGCAACACACAGTGTGTGGTGAGCAACACACAGTGTGTGGTGAGCAACACACAGTGTGTGGTGAGCAACACACAGTGTGTGGTAAGCGACATACATTGTGTGGTAAGCAACACACAGTGAGTGGTGTGCAACACACAGTGTGTGCTGAGCAACACACAGTGTTTGGTGAGCAACACACAGTGTGTGCTGAGCAACACACAGTGTGTGGTGAGCAACACAGTGTGTGGTGAGCAACACACAGTGTGTGGTGAGCAACACAGTGTGTGGTGAGCAACACAGTGTTTGGTGAGCAACACACAGTGTTTGGTGAGCAACACACAGTGTGTGGTGAGCAACACAGAGTGTTTGGTGAGCAACACACAGTGTGTGGTGAGCAACACACAGTGTGTGGTGAGCAACACACAGTGTGTGGTGAGCAACACACAGTGTGTGGTGAGCAACACAGTGCGTGGTGAGAAACAGAGTGTGTGGTGAGCACCACTGTGTGGTGATCAACACAGAGTGTGTGGTGAGCAACACACAGTGTGTGGTGAGCAACACACAGTGTGTGGTGAGCAACACAGTGTGTGGTGAGAAACAGAGTGTGTGGTGAGCAACACTGTGTGGTGAGCAACACACAGTGTGTGGTGAGCAACACACAGTGTGTGTTGTGAGCAACACACAGTGTGTGGTGAGCAACACAGTGTGTGGTGAGAAACAGAGTGTGTGGTGAGCAACACTGTGTGGTGAGCAACAAACACACAATTATGTATGCAACAACTTTGTCTCTCATGAGGCCTAACCAAATGTGAGGAAGTTACGGATTTTTCCCGGTAGGCCTCATTGGGATACCTGGCACTGGGAGACCTGGTTCTGGGATACCTGGCACTGGCAGACCTGGTACTGGAAGACCTGGCACTGGGAGACCTGTTACTGGGATACCTGGCACTGGGAGTCGACCTAGCATTTGGATACTTGGCACTGGGAAGCTTGGCACTGGGAAACCTGTCACTTTGATACCTGGCACTGGGAGACCTGGCACTGGAATACCTGGCACTCGGATACCTGGTACTGGTATTCATGGCACTGGGAGACCTGGCACTGGGATACCTGGCACTGGGATACATGGCACTGGAATACATGGCACTGGGAGACCTGGTACTGGGATACCTGGCACTGAGAGACCTGGCACTGTGAGACCTGGTACTGGGAGACCTGGTAATGGGATACCTGGCACTGGGATTCCTGGCACTGGGAGACATAGCACTAGGATACCAGGTACTTGGAGACTGGCACCAGAATACCTGGTTCAGGGATACCTGATACTTGGGGACCTGGCAATGGGAGACCTGGCACTGGGATACCTTGTACTTGGAGACCTGGTACTGGGGTACCTGGCACCTGGAGACCTGGCACTGAGAGACCTGGCACTGGGGAACTTGGTACTGGGAGACCTGGCATTGGGAGACCTGGCACTGGGAGACCTGGCACTGGGAGACCTGGCACTGGGATACCTGGTACTTGGAGATCTGGCACTGGGATACTTGGTTCAAGGATACCTGATACTTGGAGACCTGGCATTGGGATACCTGGTTTTGGGAGACCTGGTACTGAGGTGTACCTGGTACTGGGAGACAGGGATCGTGGAGTCTCCAGACGATGATTAAGAGTAAGAGCGAACCTTTCTTTCACTTTTACGACTCTTTTTCTCCCTTCTGTGTCACTTTAAAGTCGCTTTCTCTTATTTCTGTGTCACTTTCACACCTCTTTCTCTCACTCCGACTGTTTCACAAGGTTCTCTTTCAATTTTTTCCTTCATACCATTCATGCATCCCTTTAATCATCCCTTCAATCATCCCTTCAGTCATCCTTTCAATCATCGCATCGATCATCAAATTCAATCATCCCTTCAATCCTCCCTTCAATCATACCTTCAATCATCCCTTCAATCATAACATCAATCATCAAATTCAATTCACCTTTCAGTCATCCCTTCAATCATCCCATCAATCATCAAATTCAATCATCCTTTCAGTCATCCCTTCAATCATCCCTTCAACCATCCCTTCAATCATCCCTTCAATCTTCCATTCAATCATCCCTTCAGTCATCCATTCAATCATCCCTTCAATCATTCCTTCTGTCATCCCTTCAATCATCCCTTCAATCATCCCTTCAATCATCCCTTCAATCATTCCTTCAATCATCCCTTCAATCATCCCTTCAGTCATCTATTCAGCCATCCCTTCAATCACCCCTTGAGTCATCCCTTCAATCATCCCTTCAATCATCCCTTGAGTCATCCCTTCAATCATCCCTTCAATCATCCCTTCAATCATCCATTCAATCATCCGTTCAATCATCCCTTCAGCCAAGAAGTGCCTGGCACTGGGAGACCTGACGCTGGAATATCTGGCACTCGGATACCTGGTACTGGGATTCATGGCACTGGGAGACCTGGCACTGGGATACCTGGTACTGGGAGACATGGCACTGGAATACATGGCACTGGGAGACCTGGTACTGGGATACCTGGTACTGAGAGACCTGGCACTGTGAGACCTGGTACTGGGAGACCTGGTACTGGGATACCTGGCACTGCGAGATTTAGCACTAGGATACCTGGTACTTGGAGACTGGCACAGGGATACCTGGTTCAGGGATACCTGATACTTGGGGACCTGGCAATGGGAGACCTGGCACTGGGATACCTGGTACTTGGAGACCTGGTACTGGGGTACCTGGCACCTGGAGACCTGGCACTGAGAGACCTGGCACTGGGCGACTTGGTACTGGGAGACCTGACACTGGGAGACCTGGCACTGGGAGACCTGGCACTGAGAGACCTGGCACTGGGATACCTGGCACTGGGATACCTGGTACTTAGAGACCTGGCATTGGGATACCTGGACTTGGGAGACCTGGTACTGAGGTGTACCTGGTACTGGGAGACAGTGATCGTGGAGTCTGCAGACGATGATTGAGAGTAAGAGCGAGCCTTTCACTTTCACGACTCTTTTCCTCCCTTCTGTGTCACTTTCAAGTCGCTTTCTCTTATTTCTGTCACTTTCACACCTCTTACTCTCACTCCGACTGTTTCAAAGGTTTTCTTTCAAATTTTTCCTTCATACCATTCATGCATCCCTTTAATCATCCCTTCAATCATCCCTTCAATCATCCCCCTTTTTTTTTTACACAGGGTATGACAAGGTTAAGGATCCCTAGCTTTATTGACAAGCTATTTACAGTTTAAGGATTCCTAACTTTATTGGCAAGCTAAGAGCTGTTACCTACATCAGCTCATTTGAAAGCATTTTTATTGTTATGAGACATACAAGTACGGGACAGGATGAAGTTGGAGCCATCTGTGGGCCAGCATTTTCATTTGATCAACTGACTTTATCTCGTTGACATTATTATGCTGTACGAATGTGTTCCATACTCGAGTCATCCTGGGTATGTATGATCTCAGATGGAGTGATGTTCTGGAGAAGGGTACAGCCAGAGTGAAATTGCTGCTTTCTGCCCGTCTTGTGGCATAAAAGCTTGTTTCATGCTGTCCTCGAAGTGGATCCAAGTGTGGTATTTTGACAATATTGTCCTTGTACATAACAGTAAGGCCACCCACATCCCTCCTATGTTGAAGGCTCTCCCTTCGATCATCCCTACAATCATCCCTTCAATCATACCTTCAGTCATCCTTTCAATCATCACATCATCATCAAATTCAATCAGCCCTTCAATCATCCCTTCAATCATACCTTCAATTATTCTTTCAATCATCCCATCAATCATTAAATTCAGTCAACCTTTCAGTCATCCCTTCATTCATCCCATCAATCATCAAATTCAATCATCCTTTCAGTCATCCCTTCAGTCATCCCTTCAATCATCCCTTCAATCATCCCTTCAATCATCCATTCAATCATCCCTTCAGTCAACCATTCAATCATCCCTTCAATCATCTCTTCTGTCGTCCCTTCAATCATCCCTTCAATCATCCCTTCAATCATCCCTTCAATCATCCCTTCTGTCATCCCTTCAATCATCCCTTCAGTCATCCATTCAAAAATCCCTTCAATCATCCCTTCAGTCATCCCTTCAATCATCCCTTCAATCATCCCTTCAGTCATCCCTTCAATCATCCCTTCAATCATCCCTTCAGTCATCCCTTCAATCATCCCTTCAATCATCCCTTCAATCATCCCTTCAATCATCCCTTCAATCATCCATTCAATCATTCCTTCAGACATCCATTGAATTATCCCTTCAATCATCTCTTCAGTCATCCATTCAATCATCCCTTCAATCATCCCTTCAATCATCCATTTAATCATCCCTTCAGTCATCCATTCAATCATTCCTTCAGTCATTCATTCAATCATCCCTTCAGTCATCCATTCATTCATCCCTTCAATCTTCTCTTCAATCATCCCTTCAATCATCCATTCAATCATCCCTTCAGTCATCCATTCAATCATTCCTTCAGTCATTCATTCAACTATCCCTTCAGTCATCCATTCAATCATTTCTTCAGTCATCCATTCAATCATCCATTCAATCATCCCTTCAATCATTCCTTCAATCATCCATTCAGTCATCCCTTCAGTCATTCATTCAGTCATCCCTTCAATCATCCCTTCAGTCATCCATTCAATCATCCCTTCAGTCATCCATTCAATCATCCCGTCAACCATCTCTTCAATCATCCCTTCAGTCATCCATTCAATCATACCCTCATTCATCCATTCAATCATCCCGTCAAACATCCATTCAGTCATCCCTTCAATCATCCATTCAATCATACCTTCAGTCATCCATTCAATCATCCCTTCAATCATCCATTCAATCATCCCTTCAGTCATCCATTCAATCTTCCCTTCAATCAACCCTTCAGTCATCCATTCAATCATCCTTTCAGTCATCCCTTCAATCATCCCTTCAATCATCTATTCAATCATCCCGTCAGTCATCCATTCAATCATCCCATCAATCATCCTTTCAATCATCCCTTCAGTCATCCATTCAATCATCCTTTCAATCATCCCTTCAATCATCCCTTCAATCATCCCTTCAATAATCCCTTCAATCATCCCTTCAATCATTCCTTCAATCATCCCTTCAATCATCCCTTCAATCATCCCTTCAATCATCCCTTCTGTCATCCCTTCAATCATCCCTTCAGTCATCCAATCAATAATCCCTTCAATCATCCCTTCAGTCATCCCTTCAATCATCCCTTCAATCATCCCTTCAATCATCCCTTCAATCATCCATTCAATCATCCCTTCAGTCATCCCTTCAATCATCCCTTCAATCATCCCTTCAGTCATCCCTTCAATCATCCCTTCAATCATCCCTTCAATCATCCCTTCAATCATCCCTTCAGTCATCCATTCAATCATCCCTTCAGACATTAATTCAATCATTCCTTCAATCATCTCTTCAGTCATCCATTCAATCATCCCTTCAATCATCCCTTCAATCATCCATTTAATCATCCCTTCAGTCATCCATTCAATCATTCCTTCAGTCATTCATTCAATCATCCCTTCAGTCATCCATTCATTCATCCCTTCAATCTTCTCTTCAATCATCCCTTCAATCATCCATTCAATCATCCCTTCAGTCATCCATTCAATCATTCCTTCAGTCATCCATTCAACTATCCCTTCAGTCATCCATTCAATCATTTCTTCAGTCATCCATTCAATCATCCCTTCAGTCATCCCTTCAATCATTCCTTCAATCATCCATTCAGTCATCCCTTCAGTCATCCATTCAGTCATCCCTTCAATCATCCCTTCAGTCCTCCATTCAATCATCCCTTCAGTCATCCATTCAATCATCCCTTCAATCATCTCTTCAATCATCCCTTCAGTCATCCATTCAATCATACCCTCAATCATCCATTTAATCATCCCGTCAAACATCCATTCAGTTATCCCTTCAATCATCCATTCAATCATCCATTCAATCATACCTTCAGTCATCCATTCAATCATCCCTTCAATCATCCATTCAATCATCCCTTCAGTCATCCATTCAATCTTCCCTTCAATCAACCCTTCAGTCATTCATTCAATCATCCTTTCAGTCATCCCTTCAATCATCCCTTCAATCATCTATTCAATCATCCCTTAAGTCATCCATTCAATCATCCCTTCAATCATCCCTTCAATCATCCCTTCAGTCATCCATTCAATCAACCTTTCAATCATCCCTTCAATCATCCCTTCAATCATCCCTTTAATCATCCCTTCAATCATCCCTTCAATCATTCCTTCAATCATCCCTTCAATCATTCCTTCAGTCATCCATTCTCTCGTCCCTTCAATCATCCCTTCAGTCATCCCTTCAATCATCCCTTAAATCATCCCTTCAATCATCAATTCAATCATCCATTCAATCATCCCTTCAGTCATCCATTCAATCATCCCTTCAATCATCCCTTCAGTCATCTCTTCAATCGTCCCTTCAATCATTACTTCAATCATCTTTTCAATCATTCTATCAATCATCCCATTAATCAACCCTTTAGACATCCATTCAATCATCCCTTCAATCATCCGTTCAGTCACCCATTCAATCATCTCTTCAATCATCCCTTCAATCATCCCTTCAATAATCCATTTAATCGTTCCTTCAGTCATCCATTCAATCATTCCTTCAGTCATTCATTCAATCATCCCTTCAGTTATCCATTCAATCATCCCTTCAATCATCCCTTCAATCATCCCTTCAATCATCCATTCAATCATCCCTTCAGTCATTCATTCAATCATTCCTTCAGTCATCCATTCAACCATCCCTTCAGTCATCCATTCAATCATACCTTCAGTCATCCATTCAATCATCCATTCAATTATTCCTTCAGTCATCCATTCAATCATCCCTTCAGTCATCCATTCAATCATCCCTTCAATCATCCATCCAATCATCCCTTCAATCATCGATTCAATCATCCCTTCAATCATCCCTTAAGTCATCCCTTCAATCATCCCTTCAATCATCCATTCAATCATCCCTTCAATCTTCCATTCAATCATCCCTTCAGTCATCCCTTCAATCATCCCTTCAATCATCCATTCAACCATCCCGTCAGTCATCCCTTCAATCATCCCTTCAATCATCCCTTCAATCATCCCTTCAATCATCCCTTCAGTTATCCATTCAACCATCCTTTGAATCATCCCTTCAATCATCCCTTCAATCATCCTTTCAATCATCTCTTCAATTATCCCTTCAATCATCCCTTCAGTCATCCATTCAATCATCCCTTCAATCATCCATTCAATCATCACTTCAGTCATCCCTTCAGTCCTCCCTTCAATCATCCCTTCAGTCACCCATTCAATTATCCCTTCAATCATCCCTTCAGTCATCCCTTCAATCATCCATTCAATCATCCCTTCATTCATCTATTCAATCATTTCTTCAATCATCCTTTCAGTCATCCCTTCAATTATCCCTTCAACCATCGATTCAATCATCCCTTCAGTCATCCCTTCAATCATCCCTTCAATCATCCCTTCAGTAATCCATTCAATCATCTCTTCAATCACCCCTTCAATCATCTCTTCAATCATTCATTCAATCATTCCTTCAGTCATCCATTCAATCATCCTTTCAATCATCCCTTCAGTCATCCCTTGAATCATCCCTTCAATCATCCCTTCAGTCATCCATTCAATCATCCCTTCAATCACCCCTTCAATCATCGCTTCAATCATTCATTCAATCATCCCTTCCGTCATCCAATCAATCATCCCTTCAATCATCCCTTCAGTCATCCCTTCAATCATCCCTTCAATCATCCCTTCAGTCATCCATTCAATCATCCCTTCCATCATTCATTCAATCATCTCTTCAATCATCCCTTCAATCATCCCTTCAGTCATCCATTCAATCATCCCTTCAATCATCCCTTCAATCATCTCTTCAATCATTCATTAAATCATCCCTTCAGTCATCCATTCAGTCATCCTTTCAATCATCCCTTAAGTCATCCCTTCAACCATCCCTTCAATTATCCCTTCAGTCATCCATTCAATCATCCCTTCCGTCATCCATTTAATAATCCCTTCAATCATCCCTACAGTCATCCCTTCAGTCATCCCTTCAATCATCCCTTCAATCATCCATTCAATCATCCCTTCAGTCATCGATTCAATCATCCCTTCAATCATCTCTTCAGTCATCCCTTCAATCATCCTTCAATCATCCATTCAATCATCCTTTCAGTCATCCATTCAATCATCCTTTCAATCATCCCTTCAATCATCCATTCAACCATCCCTTCAGTCATCCATTCAATCATCCCTTGAATCATCTCTTCAATCATCCCTTCAATCATCCCTTCAGTTATCCATTTAACCATTATTTCAATCGTCCCTTCAATCATCCCTTCAGTCATCCCTTCAATCATCCCTTCAATCATCCCTTCAATCATCCGTTCAGTCATCCATTCAATCATTCATTCAATCATCCATTCAATCATCACTTCAGTCATCCCTTCAGTCATCCCTTCAATCATCCCTTCAGTCACCCATTCAATCATCCCTTCAATCATCCCTTCAGTCATTCCTTCAATCATCCATTCAATCATCCCTTCAGTCATCCATTCAATCATCCCTTCAAAAATCCCTTCAGTCATCCCTTCAATTATCCCTTCAATCATCCATTCAATCATCCCTTCAGTCATCCCTTCAATCATCCCTTCAATCATTCCTTCAGTCATCCATTCAATCATTCCTTCAATCATCCCTTCAATCATCTCTTCAATCATTCATTCAATCATCCCTTCAGTCATCCATTAAATCATTCCTTCAACCATCCCTTCAGTAATCCCTTCAATGATCACTTCAATCATCCTTTCAATCATCCCTTCAATCATCCCTTCAATCATCCCTTCAATCATCCCTTCAAGCATCCCTTCAGTCATCCATTCAATCATCACTTCAATCATCCCTTCAATCATCCCTTCAATCATCCCTTCAATCATCCCTTAAATCATCCCTTCAGTCATCCATTCAATCATCCCTTCAATCATCCATTCAATCATCACTTCAGTCATCCCTTCAGTCATCCCTTCAATCATCCTTTCAATCACCCATTCAATCATCCCTTCAATCATCCCTTCAGTCATCCCTTCAATCATCCATTCAATCATCCCTTCAGTCATCCATTCAATCATCCCTTCAATCAACCCTTGAGTCATCCCTTCAATTATCCCTTGAATCATCCATTCAATCATCCCTTCAGTCATCCCTTCAATCATCCCTTCAATCATCCCTTCAGTCATCCATTCAATCATCCCTTCAATCATCCCTTCAACCACCTCTTCAATCATTCATTCAGTCATCCATTCAATCATCCTTTTTTTTTTTTTTTTTTTTAACACAGGGTTTGACAAGGTTAAGGATCCCTAGCTTTATTGACAAGCTATTTACAGTTTAAGGATTCCTAACTTTATTGGCAAGCTAAGAGCTGTTACCTACATCAGCTCATTTGAAAGCATTTTTATTGTTAAGAGACATACAAGTAGGGAACAGGATGAAGTTGGAGCCATCTGTGGGCCAGCATTTTCATTTGATCAACTGACTTTATCTCGTTGACATCATTATGCTGTACGAATGGGTTCCATACTCGAGTCATCCTGGGTATGTATGATCTCAGATGGAGTGATGTTCTGGAGAAGGGTACAGCCAGAGTGAAGTTGCTGATTTCTGCCCGTCTTGTGGCATAAAAGCTTGTTTCATGCTGTCCTCGAAGTGGATCCAAGTGTGGTATTTTGATAATATTGGCCTTGTACATAACAGTAAGGCCACCCACATCCCTCCTATGTTGAAGGCTCTGCTGAAATGACAGATCTATCCAGGATGGGTCCAGGCGAGAGATGAGACGTCTTGCTCTGTTCTCTACTCTGTCAAGCAGTCGTTGATGAGAGGAGGGGCAGGCAAACCAAGAAAGTGGAGCATACTCAAGGTGCGAGAGTACTTGCGCCTCGTACAGGATCTTGCAACCCCTACTGTCAAGCAGATGCGAGATACGGCGAAGTGCTGTAAGCTTCCTGGCTGCCTTGTTTGCAAGATTTACAACATGGTTATTCATGGTTAGTTTGGAGTCAAATTTCACCCCAAGGATATCAACTTCTTATCCAGGTGCCAACACCCTCCCATTCATCCTTACTACTGCACCAGCATTACCATCATGGTGCCTAGAGACGATCATCATTTGCTTTTTCTTAGGTGCAAATGTTACTTGCCATCTATTTCCCCAAGCCGATATAGCTCTCAGCTGGTGATTGATGTAGCTTAGAGCAGCTGGCATTTCTTCTCTTGGATAAGTGAATGTCAGTGTACAGTCGTCTGCATATGCATGTGATTCTGGGATGAGATGAAGAAGGTCGTTGAAGTAGACATTCCATAACAATGGACCCAGCACGCTTCCTTGTGGAACATTTGCCCCAATAGGATGTCTTGCTGATTCCGTTCCATTGAGAACTACACTTAGAGATCTACCATGAAGGTAATCACTGAGGAGACATAGCGTAGAGCCTGCAATTCCCAGTGCTTGAAGTTTTGCTAAAAGGCCCTGGTGCCACACCCGGTCGAAAGCGCCAGCAATGTCACAGCTTACTTTGGATTCATCCAGTGACTGGTGCCACTTAGTGGAGAGGTTTAGCAACAGATCAGCAGCAGAGTAACGTTTCCTGAAGCCATATTGACGATCACAAAGTAGTGAGTGGTAGTCAAAAAACTCTGTCATTTGTCTTGAGATTATTGTCTTAAGGATCTTACCAGTGATTTACAGGAGTGACACTGGTCTGTAGTTGCTGATTTCTGCTCTGCTCTTCTTTTTGTGAACAGGGACTACATTTGCCTCTTTCCATAGAGAGGGCCATTTACACTGTACTAGGCAGTGCTGAAAGATGCGAGTTAGAGGTGCTGCTAGCTGGTCTGCACATCTTCTCAACAATCTTGGGCTCGATTTGTCTGGGCCCACAGCCTTTTCTTGGTCAAGCGATTTAAGAAGGAAATGCAACTCCTCCTGCCTTATTGTCACCACTGACAGTTTTGACACAGTTCTTGCAGCTAGCCAAGGAGGGTCCCTTGCTGGATCAGGAAGTTGCATTTTGGTAGCAAAGTGTTCAGCAAAGAGGTCCGCCTTCTCTTGACTACTAGTAGAGGTGGTCCCATCCTGTCGATTTAGAGGTGGAATGAGCTCATCAGGCAGATAACCTTGTCTGTCCTTGACAAGGGACCACCAGGTTTTGGAGCCTACCCTACCTGATGCTAGCTTTCTTTTAGTGTCCACCTCCCATTTAGCAATGGCCCACTTTTGAACGTCACCCATATGCCTACAGGCTTGCATGTGCAAGTTTCTGTTATAGGTGGTAGGATGTCTCATATACCTTCGCCATGCTTTGTACTTAGCAGTAGCAGCCTCTCTACAACGAAAGCCAAACCAAGGCTGATCTGTAGGCTTTGTCACATATTGCCAATGAAGGCTTTCACTTGGTTGTCAACATCCCCTTGGAGAAGAGCATTCCAATCGGTGGTGGCGAGCTCAGAGCGAAGGGCTGGCCAATTACCTCTTTCCCATAGCCAGGTTGTGCGTGTGGACTTCTCACCTCGTTCTGTTGGGATCTTAAGTGTCGTAAAAACAGCCTTGTGGTCAGACGATCCAACGTAGGCGAGGGGTTGACAAGTGACTATGCCTTCTGCCAGATCACTCACTACTGGGTCAAGGGAGGAGCCAGAGATATGAGTAGGGAAATCAACAAAGTTTCTCATGTCAAACACTGCAAGAAGTTCATCAAAGTCCCTCTGTATAAGGTGCTGGTTGAGGTCACCAACAATTATATGTTGACAGTTGTGTTGTAGCAGAAGGGAGTCAATATTTTCCATTAGGAAGTTGATGGGGTCTGCATGTTGCCCTTCAATCATCCCTTCAGTCATCCCTTCAATCATCCCTTTAATCATCCCTTCAATCATCCCTTCAATCATCCCTTCAATCATCCCTTCAATCATCCCTTCAATCATTCCTTCAGTCATCCATTCAATCATCCCTTCAATCATCACATTAATCATCCCTTCAGTCATTTATTCAATCATCCCTTCAATCATCCCTTCAATCATCCCTTTAACCCTTTTCTTACCCTCCTTCATTCTCTCCAAAAAGTTTGTTATAAGCGGAAGTCATGAAAAGTTCCTGGCCTGGGCCAAGAAGTTCCTGGCCTGGGCCAAGAAGTTCCTGGCCTGGGCCAAGAAGTTCCTGGCATGGGCCAAGAAGTTCCTGGCATGGGCCAAGAAGTTCCTGGCCTGGGCCAGGAAGTTCCTGGCCTGGGCCAAGAAGTTACTGGCCTGGGCCAAGAAGTTCCTGGCCTGGGCCAAGAAGTTCCTGGCCTGGGTCAAGAAGTTCCTGGCCTAGGCCAAGAAGTGCTTGGCTATGGCCATGAAGTTCCTGGCCAGGGCCAAGAAGTGCCTGGCCTGCGCCAAGAAGTTCCTGGCCTGGGCCAAGAAGTTCCTGGCCTGGGCCAATAAGCTCCTGGCATGGGTCAAGAAGTTCTTAGCCTGGGCCATGAAGTTCCTGACCTTGGCCAAGAAGTTTCTGGCCTGGGCCAAGAAGTTCCTGGCCTGGGCAAAGAAGTTCCATTCCTGGGCCAAGAAGTTCCAGGCCTGGGGAAAGAAGTGCCTGGCCTGGGCAAAGAAGTTCCTGGCCTGGGTCAAGAAGTTCTTGGCCTGGGCCAAGAAGTTCCTGGCTTGGGCCAAGAAGTTCCTAGCCTTGGCCAAGAAGTTCCTGGCCTGGGCCTAGAAGTTCCTGGCCTGGGCCAAGAAGTTCCTGGCCTGGGCAAAGAAGTTCCATTCCTGGGCCAAGAAGTTCCTGGCCTGGGCGAAGAAGTTCCAGGCCTGGGCAAAGAAGTGCCTGGTTTGGGCCAAGAAGTTCCTGGCCTGGGCCTAGAAGTTCCTGGCCTGGGCCAAGAAGTTCCTGGCCTGGGCAAAGAAGTTCCATTCCTGGGCCAAGAAGTTCCTGGCCTGGGCGAAGAAGTTCCAGGCCTGGGCAAAGAAGTGCCTGGCCTGGGCCAAGAAGTTCCTGGCATGGGCCAAGAAGTTCCAGGCCTGGGCAAAGAAGTGCCTGGCCTGGGCCAAGAAGTTCCTGGCCAGGGCCAAGAAGTTCCTGGCTTGGGCCAAGAAGTTCCTAGCCTTGGCCAAGAAGTTCCTGGCCTGGGCCTAGAAGTTCCTTGCCTGGGCCAAGAAGTGCCTGGCCTGGGCAAAGAAGTTCCATTCCTGGGCCAAGAAGTTCCTGGCCTGGGCGAAGAAGTTCCAGGCCTGGGCAAAGAAGTGCCTGGCCTGGGCCAAGAAGTTCCTGGCCTGGGTCAAGAAGTTCTTGGCCTGGGCCAAGAAGTTCCTGGCTTGGGCCAAGAAGTTCCTAGCCTTGGCCAAGAAGTTCCTGGCCAGGGCCTAGAAGTTCCTGGCCTGGGCCAAGAAGTGCCTGGCCTGGGCAAAGAAGTTCCTGGCCTGGGCCAAGAAGTTCCTGGCCTAGGCCAAGAAGTTCCAGGCCTGGGCAAAGAAGTGCCTGGCCTGGGCCAAGAAGTTCATGGCCTGGACCAAGAAGTTTCTGGCCTGGGCCAAGAAGTTCCTGGCTTTGGCCAAGAAGTTCATGACCTAGGCCAAGAAGTTCCTGGCCTGAGCCAAGAAACTCCTGGCTTGGGCCAAGAAGTTCCTGGCCTAGGCTAAGAAGTTCCTGGCCTGGGCCAAGAAGTTCCTGGCCTGGACCAAGAATTTCCTGGCCTGGGTCAAGAAGTTCCTGGCCTGGGCCAAGAAGTTCCTGGACTGGGCCAAGAAGTTCATGGCCTGCGTCAAGAAGTTCCTGGCCTGGGCCAAGAAGTTCCTGGCCTGGGCAAAGAAGTTCCTGGCCTGGGTCAAGAAGTTCCTGGCCTGAGCCAAGAAGTGTCTGGCCTGGGCCAAGAAGTTCCTGGCCTGGGCCGAGAAGTTCCTGGCCTGAGCCAACAAGTTCCTGACCTGGGCCAAGAAGTTCCTGACCTGGGCCAAGAAGTTACTTGCCTGGGTCAAGAAGTTCCTGGCTTGGGCCAAGAAGTTCCTGGCCTGGGCCATGAAGTTCCTGGCCTGGGCCAAGAAGTTCCTGGCCTGGCCAAGAAGTTCCTGGCCTCGGCCAAGAAGTTCCTGGCCTTGGCCAAAAAGTTCCTCTCCTGGGCCAAAAAGTTCCTGACCTGGGCCAAGAAGTTCCTGGCCTGGGCCAAGAAGTTCCTGGCCTGGGCCAAGAAGTTCCAGGCCTGGGCAAAGAAGTGCCTGGCCTGGGCCAAGAGGTTCCTGGCCTGGACCAAGAAGTTCCTGGCCTGGGCCAAGAAGTTCCTGGCCTGGGCCAAGAAGTGCCTGGCCTGGGCAAAGAAGTTCCTGGCCTGGGCCAAGAAGTTCCTGGCCTAGGCCAAGAAGTTCCAGGCCTGGGCAAAGAAGTGCCTGGCCTGGGCCAAGAAGTTCATGGCGTGGACCAAGAAGTTTCTGGCCTGCTCCAAGAAGTTCCTGGCTTTGGCCAAGAAGTTCATGACCTAGGCCAAGAAGTTCCTGGCCTGAGCCAAGAAGTTCCTGGCCAGGGCCAAGAAGTTCCTGGCTTGGGCCAAGAAGTTCCTAGCCTTGGCCAAGAAGTTCCTGGCCTGGGCCTAGAAGTTCCTTGCCTGGGCCAAGAAGTGCCTGACCTGGGCAAAGAAGTTCCATTCCTGGGCCAAGAAGTTCCTGGCCTGGGCGAAGAAGTTCCAGGCCTGGGCAAAGAAGTGCCTGGCCTGGGCCAAGAAGTTCCTGGCCTGGGTCAAGAAGTTCTTGGCCTGGGCCAAGAAGTTCCTGGCTTGGGCCAAGAAGTTCCTAGCCTTGGCCAAGAAGTTCCTGGCCTGGGCCTAGAAGTTCCTGGCCTGGGCCAAGAAGTGCCTGGCCTGGGCAAAGAAGTTCCTGGCCTGGGCCAAAAAGTTCCTGGCCTAGGCCAAGAAGTTCCAGGCTTGGGCAAAGAAGTGCCTGGCCTGGGCCAAGAAGTTCATGGCCTGGACCAAGAAGTTTCTGGCCTGGGCCAAGAAGTTCCTGGCTTTGGCCAAGAAGTTCATGACCTAGGCCAAGAAGTTCCTGGCCTGAGCCAAGAAACTCCTGGCTTGGGCCAAGAAGTTCCTGGCCTAGGCTAAGAAGTTCCTGGCCTGGGCCAAGAAGTTCCTGGCCTGGACCAAGAATTTCCTGGCCTGGGTCAAGAAGTTCCTGGCCTGGGCCAAGAAGTTCCTGGACTGGGCCAAGAAGTTCATGGCCTGTGTCAAGAAGTTCCTGGCCTGGGCCAAGAAGTTCCTGGCCTGGGCAAAGAAGTTCCTGGCCTGGGTCAAGAAGTTCCTGGCCTGAGCCAAGAAGTGTCTGGCCTGGGCCAAGAAGTTCCTGGCCTGGGCCGAGAAGTTCCTGGCCTGAGCCAACAAGTTCCTGACCTGGGCCAAGAAGTTCCTGACCTGGGCCAAGAAGTTACTTGCCTGGGTCAAGAAGTTCCTGGCTTGGGCCAAGAAGTTCCTGGCCTGGGCCATGAAGTTCCTGGCCTGGGCCAAGAAGTTCCTGGCCTGGCCAAGAAGTTCCTGGCCTCGGCCAAGAAGTTCCTGGCCTAGGCCAAAAAGTTCCTCTCCTGGGCCAAAAAGTTCCTGACCTGGGCCAAGAAGTTCCTGGCCTGGGCCAAGAAGTTCCTGGCCTGGGCCAAGAAGTTCCAGGCCTGGGCAAAGAAGTGCCTGGCCTGGGCCAAGAAGTTCCTGACCTGGACCAAGAAGTTCCTGGCCTGGGCCAAGAAGTTCCTGGCCTGGGCCAAGAAGTGCCTGGCCTGGGCAAAGAAGTTCCTGGCCTGGGCCAAGAAGTTCCTGGCCTAGGCCAAGAAGTTCCAGGCCTGGGCAAAGAAGTGCCTGGCCTGGGCCAAGAAGTTCATGGCGTGGACCAAGAAGTTTCTGGCCTGCTCCAAGAAGTTCCTGGCTTTGGCCAAGAAGTTCATGACCTAGGCCAAGAAGTTCCTGGCCTGAGCCAAGAAACTCCTGGCTTGGGCCAAGAAGTTCCTGGCCTAGGCTAAGAAGTTCCTGGCCTGGGCCAAGAAGTTCCTGGCCTGGGCCAAGAATTTCCTGGCCTGGGTCAAGAAGTTCCTGGCCTGGGCCAAGAAGTTCCTGGACTGGGCCAAGAAGTTCATGGCCTGTGTCAAGAAGTTCCTGGCCTGGGCCAAGAAGTTCCTGGCCTGGGCAAAGAAGTTCCTGGCCTGGGTCAAGAAGTTCCTGGCCTGAGCCAAGAAGTGTCTGGCCTGGGCCAAGAAGTTCCTGGCCTGGGCCGAGAAGTTCCTGGCCTGAGCCAACAAGTTCCTGACCTGGGCCAAGAAGTTCCTGACCTGGGCCAAGAAGTTACTTGCCTGGGTCAAGAAGTTCCTGGCTTGGGCCAAGAAGTTCCTGGCCTGGGCCATGAAGTTCCTGGCCTGGGCCAAGAAGTTCCTGGCCTGGCCAAGAAGTTCCTGACCTGGGCCAAGAAGTTCCTGGCCTGGGCCAAGAAGTTCCTGGCCTGGGCCAAGAAGTTCCAGGCCTGGGCAAAGAAGTGCCTGGCCTGGGCCAAGAAGTTCCTGGCCTGGACCAAGAAGTTCCTGGCCTGGGCCAAGAAGTTCCTGGCCAAGGCCAAGAAGTTCCTGGCCTGGGCCAAGAAGTTCCTGGCCTGGGCTAAGAAGTTCCTGGCCTGGGCCATGAAGTTCCTGGCCTGGGCCAAGAAGTTCCTGGCCTGGGCAAAGAAGTGCCTGGCCTGGGCCAAAAATTTTCTGGCCTGGACCAAGAAGTTCCTGGCCTGGGCCAAGAAGTTCCTGGCCTGGGCCAAGAAGTTCCTGGCTTGGGCTAAGAAGTTCCTGGCCTGGACCAAGAAGATCCTGACCTGGGCTAAGAAGTTCCTGGCCTGGACCAAGAAATTCCTGGCCTGAGTCAAGAAGTTCCTGGCCTGGGTCAAGAACTTCCTGGCCTGGGCCAAGAAGTTTCTGGCCTGGGCCAAGAAGTTCCTGACCTGGACCAAGAAGTTCCTGGCCTGGGCCAAGATGTTCCTGACCTGGGCCAAGAAGTTCCTGGCCAGAGTCAAGAAGTTCCTGGTCTTGGCCAAGAAGTTCCTGACCAGGGCCAAGAAGTTCCTGGCCTGGGCCAAGAAGCTCCTGGCCTGGGCCAAGAAGTTCCTGGCCTGGGCCAAGAAGTTCCTGGCCTGGGCCAAGAAGTTCCTGGCCTGGGCCAAGAAGTTCCTGGCCTGGGCCAAGAAGTTCCTGGCCTGGGCCAAGAAGTTCCTGGCCTGGGCAAAGCAGTTCCTAGCGTAGGCCAAGAAGTTCCTGGCCTGGGCCAAGAAGTTCCTGGCCTGGGCAAAGAAGTGCCTGGCCTGGGCCAAGAAGTTCCTGTCCTGGACCAAGAAGTTCCTGGCCTGGGCCAAGAAGTTCCTGGCCTGGGCCAAGAAGTTCGTGGCCTGGGCTAAGAAGTTCCTGGCCTGGGCCAAGAAGCTCCTGGCCTGGGTCAAGATGTTCCTGGCCTGGGCCAAGAAGTGCCTGGCCTGGGCCATGAAGTTCCTGGCCTGGGCAAAGAAGTGCCTGGCCTGGGCCAAGAAGTTTCTGGCCTGGACCAAGAAGTTCCTGGGCTGGGCCAAAAAGTTCTTGGCCTGGGCCAAGAAGTTCCTGGCCTAGGCCAAGAAGTTCCTGGCCTGGGCCAAGAAACTCCTGGCTTGGGCCAAGAAGTTCCTGGCCTAGGCCAAGAAGTTCCTGGCCTGGGCTAAGAAGTTCCTGGCCTGGGCCAAGAAGTTCCTGGCCTGGGCCAAGAAGTTCCTGGCCTGGGACAAGAAGTGCCTGGCTTGGGCCAAGAAGTTCCTGGCGTGGGCCAAGAAGTTTCTGGCCTGGGCCAAGAAGTTCCTGGCCGGGGCCAAGAAGTTCCAGGCCTGGTCAAAGAAGTTCCTGGCCTGGGCCAAGAAGTTCCTGTCCTGGACCAAGAAGTTCCTGGCCTGGGCCAAGAAGTTCCTGGCCTGGGCCAAGAAGTTCCTGGCCTAGGCCAAGAAGTTCCTGGCCTGGGCTAAGAAGTCCCTGGCCTGAGCCAAGAAGCTCCTGGCCTAGGCCAAGAAGTTCCTGGCCTGGGCCAAGAAACTCCTGGCTTGGGCCAAGAAGTTCCTGGCCTAGGCCAAGAAGTTCCTGGCCTGAGCTAAGAAGTTCCTGGCCTGGGCCAAGAAGTTCCTGGCCTGGGCCAAGAAGTTCCTGGCCTGGGACAAGAAGTGCCTGGCTTGGGCCAAGAAGTTCCTGGCGTGGGCCAAGAAGTTTCTGGCCTGGGCCAAGAAGTTCCTGGCCGGGGCCAAGAAGTTCCAGGGGTCAAAGAAGTTCCTGGCCTGAGCCAAGAGTTCCTGGCCTGGAGCAAGAAGCTCCTGGCCTGGGTCAAGAAGTTCCTGGCCTGGGCCAAGAAGTGCTAGGCCTGGGCCATGAAGTTCCTGGCCTGGGCAAAGAAGTGCCTGGCCTGGGCCAAGAAGTTTCTGGCCTCGACCAAGAAGTTCCTGGCCTGGGCCAAGAAGTTCCTGGCCTAGGCCAAGAAGTTCCTGGCCTGGGCCAAGAAACTCCTGGCTTGGGCCAAGAAGTTCCTGGCCTAGGCCAAAAAGTTCCTGGCCTGGGCTAAGAAGTTCCTGGCCTGGGCCAAGAAGTTCCTGGCCTGATTCAAGAAGTTCCTGGCCTGGGCCAAGAAGTGCCTGACCTGGACCAAGAAGTTCTTGGCCTGGGCCAAGAAGTTCCTTACCTGGACCAAGAAGTTCCTGGCCTGGGCCAAGAAGTTCCTGGCCTGGGCCAAGAAGTTCCTGGCCAGAGTCAAGAAGTTCCTGGCCTGGGCCAAGAAGTTCTTGATCAGGGCCAATAAGTTCCTGACCAGGGCCAAGAGGTTCCTGGCCAAGGCCAAGAAGTGCCAGGCCAGGGGTCATGAAAACCAACTTTTAACATGATTCTGTGTTTGTGAGTGCGTCTCTCTGTCTCTCTGTCTGGCTCCCTCTCCCTCCTTCCCTCCCTCTTACTCTTTCGTGTGTGTGTGTGTGTGTGTGTGTGTGTGTGTGTGTGTGTGTGTGTGTGTGTGTGTGTGTGTGTGTGTGTGTGTGTGTGTGTGTGTGTGTGTGTGTGTGTGTGTGTGTGTGTGTGTGTGAAAAGAAAAAGTGTTTGCTTCTCGTTGGTATTGCATGTAAGTGGATCTCTTGCACCAATACAAAGCGAAAGTCATTGTCCAGTCAACGACGTCATGGAGAATAAAAAGGAACAATACAGTGACTTGAACAATACAGTGACTGGAACAATATAGTGGCTGGAACAACACAGTTACTGGATCAATATTGTGGCTGGAACAACACAGTTACTGGAACAACAGAGTGGCTGGAACAACAGAGTGACTGAAACAACACAGTGACTGGAACAACATAGTGACTGGAACAACATAGTGACTGGAACAACGCAGTGACTGGAACAACGCAGTGACTGGAACAACATAGTGACTGGAACAACATAGTGACTGGAACAACATAGTGATTGGAACAACGAAGTGACAGGAACAACATAGTGACTGGAACAACATAGTGACTGGAACAACACAGTGATTGGAACAACATAGTGACTGGAACAACATAGTGACTGGAACAACATAGTGACTGGAACAACACAGTGATTGGAACAACATAGTGACTGGAACAACATAGTGACTGGGACAACACAGTGACTGGAACAACATAGTGACTGGAACAACATAGTGACTGGAACAACATAGTGACTGGAACAACATAGTGACTGGAACAACATAGTGACTGGGACAACATAGTGACTGGGACAACATAGTGACTGGAACAACATAGTGACTGGAACAACATAGTGACTGGAACAACATAGTGACTGGAACAACATAGTGACTGGAACAACATAGTGACTGGAACAACATAGTGACTGGGACAACATAGTGACTGGGACAACATAATCACTGGGACAACATAGTCACTGGGACAACATAGTCACTGGGACAACATAGTCACTGGGACAACATAGTCACTGGGACAACATAGTGACTGGGACAACATAGTGACTGGAACAACATAGTGACTGGAACAACATAGTGACTGGGACAACATAGTGACTGGGACAACATAGTGACTGGGACAACATAGTGACTGGAACAACATAGTGACTGGGACAACATAGTCACTGGGACAACATAGTCACTGGGACAACATAGTCACTGGGACAACATAGTGACTGGGACAACATAGTGACTGGAACAACATAGTGACTGGAACAACATAGTGACTGGGACAACATAGTGACTGGGACAACATAGTGACTGGGACAACATAGTCACTGGGACAACATAGTCACTGGGACAACATAGTGACTGGAACAACATAGTGACTGGAACAACATAGTGACTGGGACAACATAGTGACTGGGACAACATAGTCACTGGGACAACATAGTCACTGGGACAACATAGTCACTGGGACAACATAGTGACTGGGACAACATAGTGACTGGAACAACATAGTCACTGGGACAACATAGTCACTGGGACAACATAGTGACTGGAACAACATAGTGACTGGGACAACATAGTGACTGGAACAACATAGTGACTGGGACAACATAGTGACTGGGACAACATAGTGACTGGGACAACATAGTGACTGGGACAACATAGTGACTGGAACAACATAGTGACTGGGACAACATAGTGACTGGAACAACATAGTGACTGGGACAACATAGTGACTGGGACAACATAGTGACTGGGACAACATAGTGACTGGGACAACATAGTGACTGGGACAACATAGTGACTGGGACAACATAGTGACTGGGACAACATAGTGACTGGGACAACATAGTGACTGGAACAACATAGTGACTGGAACAACATAGTGACTGGGACAACATAGTGACTGGGACAACATAGTGACTGGAACAACATAGTGACTGGAACAACATAGTGACTGGAACAACATAGTGACTGGAACAACATAATGACTGGAACAACATAGTGACTGGGACAACATAGTGACTGGGACAAAATAGTGACTGGAACAACATAGTGACTGGAACAACATAGTGACTGGGACAACATAGTGACTGGGACAACATAGTGACTGGAACAACATAGTGACTGGAACAACATAGTGACTGGAACAACATAGTGACTGGAACAACATAGTGACTGGGACAACATAGTGACTGGGACAACATAGTGACTGGAACAACATAGTGACTGGAACAACATAGTGACTGGGACAACATAGTGACTGGGACAACATAGTGACTGGGACAACATAGTGACTGGGACAACATAGTGACTGGAACAACATAGTGACTGGGACAACATAGTGACTGGGACAACATAGTGACTGGAACAACATAGTGACTGGAACAACATAGTGACTGGGACAACATAGTGACTGGGACAACATAGTGACTGGAACAACATAGTGACTGGAACAACATAGTGACTGGGACAACATAGTGACTGGGACAACATAGTGACTGGGACAACATAGTGACTGGAACAACATAGTGACTGGAACAACATAGTGACTGGGACAACATAGTGACTGGGACAACATAGTGACTGGAACAACATAGTGACTGGAACAACATAGTGACTGAAACAACATAGTGACTGGAACAACATAGTGACTGGAACAACATAGTGACTGGGACAACATAGTGACTGGGACAACATAGTGACTGGAACAACATAGTGACTGGAACAACATAGTGACTGGGACAACATAGTGACTGGGACAACATAGTGACTGGAACAACATAGTGACTGGAACAACATAGTGACTGGAACAACATAGTGACTGGAACAACATAGTGACTGGGACAACATAGTGACTGGGACAACATAGTGACTGGAACAACATAGTGACTGGAACAACATAGTGACTGGGACAACATAGTGACTGGGACAACATAGTGACTGGGACAACATAGTGACTGGAACAACATAGTGACTGGAACAACATAGTGACTGGGACAACATAGTGACTGGAACAACATAGTGACTGGAACAACATAGTGACTGGGACAACATAGTGACTGGGACAATACACAAATAAATGTATAAGTTTAAGTCAGACTTGTAGCCTGCACTGCTGCCCTGCTGCTCTGCTGCACTGCTACTCTGCTGCTATGCCGCCCTGCTGCTCTGCTGCTCTGCTGCTCTGCTGCACAGCTGCACTACTGCTCTGTTGCACTGCTGCTCTGCTGCACTGCTGTTCTGCTGCACTGCTCCCCTTCTGCTCTGCTGCTCTGTTGCTCTGCTGCTCTGCTGTGCAGCCGCACTGCTGCTCTGCTGTACAGCAGCGCTGCTGCTCTGCTGTACAGCCGCACTGCTGCTCTGCTGCTCTTCTGCACTGCTGCACTGCTGCTCTGCTGCACTGCTGCTCTGCTGCTCTG
Organism: Cherax quadricarinatus; assembly: GCF_038502225.1. Taxonomy (NCBI): domain Eukaryota; kingdom Metazoa; phylum Arthropoda; class Malacostraca; order Decapoda; family Parastacidae; genus Cherax; species Cherax quadricarinatus. The sequence continues at coordinate 26,852,509 of NC_091308.1, forward strand.
CTGCACTGCTGCTCTGCTGCACTGCTGCTCTGCTGCTCTGCTGCACTGCTGCACTGCTGCTCTGCTGCACTGCTGCTCTGCTGCTCTGCTGCACTGCTGCACTGCTGCTCTGCTGCTCTGCTGCACTGCTGCTCTGCTGCTCTGCTGCACTGTTGCACTGCTGCTCTGCTGCACTGCTACTCTGCTGCTCTGTTGCACTGCTACACTGCTGCTCTGCTGCACTGCTGCTGGGGATCATTCTGGGGAGAAAATGAGAAACACACACTAGGCTGAAGTGAACTTGTCTGACCTACCCTAACTAAACCTAAACTTAAGGTGAACTTGATTAACTTAACCCAACTCATATGTGTCTCACTTATCTTAAGGTCAAGTTGACTAACTTGAAGTTAATATGAGTTTTTAAGGAAGAAACTGCTTCGCCGCCTCCCCCCCCCCCCACCGACGAAAATTGTGATTTCTGTTTTTTCCTCCCCCGTTTGGCTTTATTTTTCCTATCAGCCAGAGGGTGACCTGACCAGCACTCACCCTTGTAACGAGATGTCATTACCAGGGACTCTAGGATCATCCATCGTGTCCTGAAGGCACTGACACCAGCAGTGTTGTGTGTGTGTGTGTGTGTGTGTGTGTGTGTACCCACCTATTTGTACTCACCTATTTGTGGTTGCAGGGGTCGAGTCTTAGCTCCTGGCCCCGCCTCTTCACCGGTTGCTACTGGGCCCTCTCTCTTCCCGCTCCATGAGCTTTATCAAACCTCGTCTTAAAACTGTGTATGGTTCCTGCCTCCACTACGTCATTTTCTAGGCTATTCCACTGCCTTACAACTCTATGACTGAAGAAATACTTCCTACTATCTCTCTGACTCATTTGTGTCTTCAACTTCCAATTGTGGCCTCTTGTTTCTGTGTCCCCTCCCTGGAACATCCTGTCTTTGTCCACCTTGTCTATTCCACGCAGTATTTTATATGTCGTTATCATGTCTCCCCTGACCCTCCTGTCCTCCTGTGTCGTCAGGCCGATTTCCCTTAATCTTTCTTCATAGGACATTCCCCTTAGCTCTGGAACTAACCTTGTGGCAAACCTTTGTACTTTCTCTAGTTTCTTGACGTGCTTTATCAAGTGCGGGTTCCAAACAGGTGCTGCATACTCCAGTATGGGCCTGACATACACGGTGTACAGTGTCTTGAACGATTCCTTACTAAGATTTCGGAATGCTGTTCTCAGGTTTGCCAGGCGCCCATATGCTGCAGCAGTTATCTGATTGATGTGTGCTTCCGGAGACATGCTCGGTGTTATACTCACCCCAAGATCTTTCTCCTTGAGTTAGGTTTGCAGTCTTTGGCCACCTAGCCTATATTCTGTCTGTGGTCTTCTGTGCCCTTCCCCTATCTTCATGACTTTGCATTTGGCAGGATTAAATTCGAGAAGCCATTTGCTGGACCAGGTGTCCAGTCTGTCCAGGTCTCTTTGAAGTCCTGCCTGGTCCTCATCAGATTAAATTCTCCTCATTAACTTCACATCATCTACAAACAGGGACACTTCTCAGTCTAACCCTTCCATCATGTCGTTCACATATACCAAAAATAGCACTGGTCCTAGGACCGACCCCTGTGGGACCCCGCTCGTCACACGTGCCCACTGTGATACATCATTACGTACCATGACTCGTTGTTGCCTCCCTGTCAGGTATTCTCTGATCCATTGCAGTGCCCTTCCTGTTATATGCGCCTGATCCTCTAGCTTCTGCA
>NC_091308.1:26864253-26871753 GCF_038502225.1 Cherax quadricarinatus
AACAAGTTTCGCAATCAAGGAGCTTCTTCATTGGATTAAAAAAAAGCTCCTGGTGAGCGAAACGTGTCCTGACACAGGCAACAACGGCAGGAAAATACACACACATAAAAAAAAACGTTTTCCCTTATTTTGTTTCACTGGCGATAATTTTTGTTTCAAAATATTGGGTTATTTATATATATTTATATATATTATTTATATATATTGGGTTATTTATATATATTTATATATATTATTTATATATATTGGGTTATTTATATATATAATGAGAAGAATTTAACCTCGATGAGATTTTTCAGGAACTCAGATGCGTCGTACCACTCAAATGGTTACCAATTTAGCCACTCAGATACTTACCAATTTATCCACTCAGATGCTTTCCAGTTTAGCCACACAGATGCTTACTAATTTAGCCACTCAGATGCTTACCAGTTTAGCTACTCAGATGCTTGCCAATTTAGACACTCAGATGCTTACCAATTTAGCCACTCAGATGCTTACCAATTTAGCCACTCAGATGCTTACCAATTTAGCCACTCAGATGCTTACCAATTTAGCCACTCAGATGCTTTACAGATCAGCCACTCAGATGCTTATTAATGTAGCCACTCAGATGCTTACCAAATTAGCCACTCAGATGCTTACAATTTAGCCACTCGGATGCTTACCAATTTAGACACTCAGATGCCCGCTGCTGCCTATCAGAGAGCACGTCAGTGATGGTGGCTTGAGGTGGTGTCCCTCGCTCGTGATTCCAGTGAACGGTACTCTGTCTGGTGGTTACGTGACGGAGGATCAAGCCTCCACCACTCCTGCAACTGAAGGATGCACACAGACGGAGTATCAAGCCTCCACCATTCCTGCAACTGAAGAATCCACACGGACGGAGGATTGAGCCTCCACTACTCCTGCAACTGAAGGATATACACAGACGGAGTATCAAGCCTCCACCACTCCTGCAACTGAAGAATCCACACAGACGGAGTATCAAGACTTCACCACTCCTGCAACTGAAGGATGGCCACAGATTTGGAGTGATCGGTTTCCACCACCCTGCAAACTGGAAGAATCCACACAGACGGAGTATCAAGACTTCACCACTCCTGCAACTGAAGAATCCACACAGACGGAGTATCAAGACTTCACCACTCCTGCAACTGAAGAATCCACACAGACGGAGTATCAAGCCTCCACCACTCCTGCAACTGAAGAATCCACACAGACGGAGTATCAAGACTTCACCACTCCTGCAACTGAAGGATGCACACAGACGGAGTATCAAGCCTCCACCACTCCTGCAACTGAAGAATCCACACAGACGGAGTATCAAGACTTCACCACTCCTGCAACTGAAGGATGCACACAGACGGAGTATCAAGCCTCCACCACTCCTGCAACTGAAGAATCCACACAGACGGAGTATCAAGACTACACCACTCCCGCAACTGAAGGATGCAAGACGGAGAATGCGCCCCACCACTCCCCGCAACTGAAGAATCCACACAGACGGAGTATCAAGACTTCACCACTCCCGCAACTGAAGGATCCACACACATCGGCGGCGGCGGCGACAAATCCACACAGACGGAGTATCAAGCCTTCACCACTCCTGCAACTGAAGGATCCACACAGACGGAGTATCAAGCCTCCATCACTCCTGCAACTGAAGAATCCACACGGACGGAGGATCGAGCCTCCACCACACTGTATACTATTCCTGACGCCTCAAACTTACTTGAAAATCTGTTATTTAGAAATTTAGTGAAGGATTTCCAGCACCAAAATATTTTACATCAGCGACTTTATTTCCAGACCAGATGTAAATGAATATTTCTAGTAAATTAGTTATTTATGATCTAATCTTTCAGACATTCACAGTCTCAGTTAATACATTGATGTCGTCTTCCAGAAATTTGATGACGTTCCTGTTGATAGTTGAGAGGAAGCTAAGAGAGCCATAGTGAACAACACTGTGCCACTCTCTGGTGTCTAGTACCCTTCTGAATAGTATTATACTCAGGATTGGAGTGTAGAGGAAACTCTAGAAGAGAGGAGGAGGGAGGAAGGGTGGGGAGGCAGGAGGAAGGGTGGAGGAGGGGAGGAAGGTGGGAGGAGGAGGAAGAGGAGGGAGGGAGGAAGGGTGGAGGGAGGAGGGAAGGAGGGAGGGAGGGACGAAGGGTGCGAGGGAGGGAGTGAAGGGGTGGGAGGGAGTGAGGGTTGGGTGGGAGGGAGAGAGGAAGGGTGGGAGGAGGAGGAAGGATGGGGAGGGAGGGAGGAAGGGTGGGAGGCGGGAGGAAGAAGAGGGAGGCGGGAGGAAGGTGGGAGGGAGGGTGAAGGGTAGGAGGAGGAGCAAAGGGGAGGAGGGAGTGAAGGGTGAGGGAGGAGGAAGAGAGGAGGGAGTGGGAGAAGGTGGAGGGAGAGAGGAAGGGAGGGACGGAGAGAGGAAGGGTGGGAGGAGGAGGAAGGGAGGAGGAGGGACGAAGGGTGGGAGGGAGGGAGGAAGGTGGGAGGAGCGAGGAAGGGTGGAGGAGGGGAGGAAGGGTGGAGGAGGAGGAAGACGAGGGAGGAGGAAGGGTGGAGGAGGAGAAGGAGGAGGAGGAGGAAGGTGGAGGAGGAGGAAGGGTGGAGGAGGAGGAAGGGTGGGAGGGAGGGAGGAAGGGAGGGAGAGAAGAATGGTGGGAGGGAGGGAGGAAGGGTGGGAGGGAGGGAGGAAGGGAGGGACAGAGGGAGGAAGGGGGGAGAGAGGGGAGGAAGGGTGGGAGGGAGGGAGGAAGAGGAGGGAGAGGAAGGCAGGGAGGGAGAGAGGAAGGGTGGGAAGGAAGGAGGAAGGGAGGGGAGGGAGGAAAGGTGGGAAGGAGGGAGGAATGGTGTGGGAGGAAGGAGGAAGGAGGGAGGTGGAGGAAGAGTTGAGGAGGGAGGAAGGTGGGAGGAGGATGAAGGGTGGGAGGAGGAGGAAGGAGGGAGGGATGAAGGGTGGAGGGAGGAAGGAAGGAGGAGGGAGAATGGTGGGAGGGAGGGAGGAAGGGTGGGAGTGGAGGAGGAAGGGTGGGAGGAGGAGGAAGGAGGGAGGAGAATGGTGGGAGGAGGGAGGAAGGGTGGGAGGAGGAAGGAGGGAGGGAAGGAGGAAGGGTGGGAGGGAGGAGGAAGGGTGGGAGGGAGGGAGGAAGGGTGGGAGGAGGGAGGAAGGGAGGGAGGAGGAATGGTGGAGGGAGGGAGGAAGGGTGGAGGAGGAGGAAGGGTGGAGGGAGGGAGGAGGGGAGGGACAGAGGGGGAGTGAAGGAGGGAGAGGGAGGGAGGGGAAGGGTGGGAGGGAGAGGAAGATGGGAGGGATTGAGGAAGAGTGGAGGGGAGGAGGAAGAGGAGGGAGGAGGAAGGGTGGACGGAGGGAGGAAGGGAGGGTGAAGGAGGAGGAAAGGAGGGAGGAAGGTGGGATGGAGGAGGAAGGGAGGAGGCAGGAAGGGTGGGAGAGGAGAAGGGTGGAAAGAGGAGGAAAAGGGAGGGATTGAGGAAGAGGAGGGAGGGGAGGGAAGAGGAGGAGTGGAGGGAGGAAGGGTGGACGGAGGGAGGGAAGGGAGGGCGGGGAGGGAGGAGGAAAGGAGGGAGGAAGGTGGGATGGAGGGAGGAAGGGAGGGAGGCAGGAAGGGTGGAGGGAGGGGAGGAAGGGTGGAAGAGGAGGAAGGGAGGAAGGAGGAGGAAAGGTGGGAGGAAGGAGGAAGGGAGGAGGGTGAAGGGAGGGAGGGAGGAGGAAGGGTGGGAGGGAGGAGGAAGGATGGAGGGAAGAAAGAAGGGCAGGAGGGGGAGAAAGGAAGGTGAGAGGAGGAGGAAGGTGGGAGGGAAGTGGGAGAAGGGAGGGAAGAGAGGGAGGGAAGGAAGGAGGGAGGGAGGAGGAAGGATGGGAGGAGGAGGGTGGGAGGAGGAGGGAAAGGTGGGAGGAGTGGAAGAAGAGGGGAGGGAGGGAGGAAAGGTGGGAGGGAGGGGAGAAAGGGTGGGAGGAGGAGGGAGAGGCTGGAGAGAGAGGAAGGAGGGAAGCAGGGAGAAGGGTGGGGGAGGGGAGTGGAGGAAGGGTGGAGGGAAGAGGAAAGGTGAGAGAATGGGAGGAAGTGGAAGGGAGGGGAGGAAGGAGGGAGGGAGAGCGGTGGGAGAGAGGGAGGAAGTGTGGATGTGCGAGGGAGGAAGGGTGGGAGGGAGAGAGGAAGGTGGAGGGAGGAGGAAGGAGGGAGGAGGAGGAGGAGGAGGAGGAAGGAAGGAGGGAGGAGGGTGGGAGGGAGGGAGGAAGGGTAAATAGGAGGGGAAGACAGGAGGAAGGAAGAAGGGTGGAGGAGGGAGGAAGGTGGGAGGGAGGGAGGAAGGGTGGGAGGGAGGGAGGAAGAGGAGGGAGGAGGAAGGGAGGGGAGGAAGGGTGGGAGGGAGGAAGGAAGGGTGGGAGGAGGGAGTGAAGGGTTGAGAGAAAGAGGAAGGAGGGAAGAGAGGAAGGGTGGGAGGAGGAAGGAAGGTGGAGGGAAAGAGGAAAGGTGAGAGGGTGGGAGGAAGCGTGGGAGGGAGGGAGAAAGCGTGGGAGGGAGGGAGGAAGGGTGAGGAGAGGAGGAAGGTGGAAGGAGAGAGGAAGGAGAGAAAGAGGAGGAAGGGTGGAGGAGGAGGAAGGGTATGGGAGGGAAGAAGGTGGAGGGTGGGAGGAAGGAGAGAGGGAGGAAGGTGTGGAAGGGAGGGAGGGAAGGGTGGAAGGAGGAGGAAGGGTGGAGGAGGAAGAAGGAGGGAGGAGGGAGAAGGGTGAGGGAGAGAGGAAGGGTGGAGGGGGAGGAAGTGAGGAGGGAGGGAGGAAGGGTGGGAGGGAGGGAGGAAGGGTGGGAAGGAGGGAGAAAGGTGAGAGGTGGGAGGAAGGGAGGAGGGAGAAAGGTGGAAGGAGGGAGGAAGGGTGGGAGGGAGAGAGGAAGGTAGGGAAAAGGAGGAAGGGATTGGAGGGAGGGAGGAAGGGGGGTGAGGAGGAAGAAGGGTGGGAAGAAGCTTGGGAGGGAGGGAGAAACGTGGGAGGAGGGAGGAAGGGTGAGAGGAGGAGGAAGGGTGGAGTGAGGGAGGAAGGTGGGAGGGAGGGAGGAACAGAAGGGAGGGAGGGAGGAGGAATGAAGGGAGGGAGGAGGAGGAGGAAGGGGTAGGAGGAGGGAGGAAGAAGGGAGGAGGAGGAAGGGTGGGAGGGAGGGGAGGAATGAAGGGAGGAGGAGGGAGGAAGGGTAGGATGGAGGGAGGAAAGAAGGGAGGGAGGGAGGAGGAAGGTGGGAGGGAGGGAGGGGTGGGTGGGAGAGGAGGAAGGGGTGGGTAAGGAGGGAAGAAGGGAGGAGGGAGGAAGGTGGGAGGAGGGAGGAAAGGTGGAGGGAGGGGAGGAGGAAGAGAGGGAGGAGGGAGAGAGTGGAGGAAAAGTGGAGGCAGGGAGGAAGGCAAAGGAGGGAGGGAGGAAGGGTGGGAAGGAAGGAGGAAGGTGGGAGGGAGGGAGGAAGGTGGGTATGAGGAAGAAGGGTGGAGGAGGGAGTGAAGGTTGGGAGGAGGGAGGAAGGTGGAGGGAGGGAGGAAGGAAGGTGAGGAGGAGGGATGGCTGCGGAGGAGGAGGAAGGTGGAGGAGAGAGGAAGGGTGGGAGGGAGTGGAGGGAAGAAGGGTGGGAGGAAGGAAGGAAAGGAGGGAGGGAGGAGGAAGAGGAGGAGGAGGAAGTGGTGGAGGAAGGAGGAAGGTGAGAGGGGAGGAAGGAAGGGAGGAGGGAGGGAGGAAGGTGGGAGGGAGGGAGGAAGGAAGGGAGAGGAAGGGTGGAGGAGGAAGGGGAAGGGTGGAGGGAGGGAGGAGGGTGGGAGGAAGGGAGTAGGGGTGGGAGGAGGGAGGAAGGGTGGGAGGGAGGAGGAAGGTGGAGGAGAGAGGAAGGGTGGGAGGAGGGAGGAAGGAGGAGGAGGAGGAAGGGTGGGAGGAGGAGGAAGGTGGGCAGGATGGAGGAAGGAGGAGGAGGAAGAGGAAGGACGGAGGAGGAAGGGTGGAGGAGGAAAGGAAAGGAGGAGGAGGAGGAAGGTGATGGAGGGAGGAAGGGTGGCAGGAGGAGTGAAGGGTGAGGAGGAAGGGGCGGGAGGGCGGGAGGGAGGAAGGGTGGGAGGGAGGAGGAATAGAGGGAGGAAGGAAGGGTGAGGAGGAGGAGGTGAGAGGAGGGAGGTGAGGAGAGAGGAGGGAGGAGGGAGAGAGGAAGGGAGAAGAGTGTGAGGGAGAGAGGAAGGGAGAAGAGTGTGAGGGAGAGAGGAAGGGTGGGAGGAGTTAGGAAGGGAGGAGGAGGGAGGAAGGGTGGAGGGAGGAAGGAAGGAGGGAGGGAGGGGAGGGAGGGAGGAAGGAGGGAGGGAGGAGAAAGGTGGGGAGGGAGGAAGGGAGGGAGGAGGAAGGTGAGGAGGAAGGGAAGGGTGGAGGGAGGGAGGAGGGGTGGGAGGAGGGAGGAGGGGTGGAGGAGGAGGAGGGATGGGAGGGAGGAGGAAGGTGGAGGAGAGGAGGAAGGTGGAGGAGGGAGGAAGGGAGGGAGGAGGGAGGCTGGTGGGAGGAGGAGGAGGGAGGAGGAGTGAAGGTGGGAGGGAGAGAGAATAAGGGAGGAAGATACTGATACACGTAAAATTTTATGCTTATAGAAAGTTATGATATTTATAGAAAGTGATTTGTTAATTATTTTTATCAAGAAGTCCGGAATTCTGGAGTCTGAGAGAGAGAGAGAGAGAGAGAGAGAGAGAGAGAGATAGGTAGAGAGAGAGAGAGAGAGAGAGAGAGAGAGAGAGAGAGAGAGAGAGAGAGAGAGAGAGAGAGAGAGAGAGAGAGAGAGAGAGAGAGAGAGAGAGAGAGAGAGAGAGAGAGAGAGAGAGAGAGAGAGAGAGAGAGAGAGAGGAGACAGAGAGAGAGAGAGAGAGAGAGAGAGAGATAGAGAGAGAGAGAGAGAGAGAGAGAGAGAGAGAGAGAGAGAGAGAGAGAGAGAGAGAGAGAGTGAGAGAGAGAGAGAGAGAGAGAGAGAGAGAGAGAGAGAGAGAGAGAGAGAGAGAGAGAGAGAGAGAGAGAGAGAGAGAGAGAGAGAGAGAGAGAGAGAGAGAGAGAGAGAGAGAGAGAGAGAGAGAGAGAGAGAGAGAGAGAGAGGAGAGAGAGAGAGAGAGAGAGAGAGAGGAGAGAGAGAGAGAGAGAAAGAGAGAGAGAGAGGAAAGGAGAGAGAGAGAGAGAGAGAGAGAGAGAAAGAGTGTCAAACTGTCAGTGGTGACACAAGGCAGGAGGAGGTATTTCCTTCTAAATCACTTGACCAAGAAGGCCAGCTCCAGCATGTTGAGCCCAAGATTGTTGAGAAGATGTGCAGACCAGCTAGCAGCACCTCAACTCGCATCTTTCAGCACTGCCTAGTACAGTGTAAATGGCCCTCTCCATGGAAAGAGGCAAATGCAGTCCCTGTTCACAAAAAAAAAGAAGAGCAGAGCAGAAATCAGCAACTACAGACCAGTGTCACTCCCTGTCAA
>NC_091308.1:26874253-26906753 GCF_038502225.1 Cherax quadricarinatus
AGCCTGTAGGCATAAGGGTGATGTCTAAAAGTGGGCCATTGCTAAATGGGAGGTGGACAGTAAAGAAAGCTAGCATCAGGCAGGTTAGGCTCCAAAACCTGGTGATCCCTGGGTCAAGGACAGACAAGGTTATCTGCCTTGATGAACTTATCTCCACCCTCTAAATCGACAGGATGGGACCACCTCTACTAGTAGTCAAGAGAAGGCGGACTCTTTGCTGGAACACTTACAATAAATGCAAGTTCCTGATCCAGCAAGGAACCCTTGGCTAGCTGCAAGAACTGTGGCTCAAAACTGGGTTGTGTGCATACAAGGCAGGAGGAGGTGCACTTCCTTCTAAATCACTTGACTAAGAAAGGCTGTGGGCCCAGACAAGTTGAGCTCCAAGATTGCTGAGATGTGCAGACCAGCCAGCAGCACCTCTAACTGCATCTTTCAGCACTGCCTAGTAAGGAGTAAATGTGGCCTCTCTTATGGAAAGAGGCAAATGTAGTCCCTATTCACAAAAAGAAGAGCAGAACAGAAATCAGAAACTACAGACCAGCAAGCTACCCTGTCAATCACTGGTGGTGATCCTTGAGACAATAACTGCACAAAATGACAGAGTTTTTTGACTACAATTCACTACTGCATCGCCACATGGCTTCAGGAAAGGTTACTCTCTGCTGTTGGACTGTTGTTAAACCTCTCCACTATGCAGCAGTCACTGGACAATCCAAAGTCAGCTGCAGTGACTGACATTAAGGCGCTTGACTGGGTGTGGCACCAGGGCCTTTAGCAAAAACTTCAAGCACTGGGAATTGTGGTGCTCTACGCTATGCCCTCAAAGGATTACCTTCATGGTGGATCTCTAAGTGTAGTTCTATGTGGAATGAATCAGCAAGACATCCTATTGGGCAAACTGTCTCACAAGGAGCAAAAGTGGTCATTACATAAAATCGCTCCACGCAACGACCTTCTTCATCCTGTTTCAGGATCACATGCATATGCAGGATGATCAGCACACCACATTAACTTATCCAAGAGAAGAAATGCCAGCTGCTTCTGGTTACATCAATCACCAGCTTGAGCTATGATCAGCTTGTAAAATAGATGGCGGGCAACATTTGCAACTGAGAAATGCAAAATGATGATCGCCCTAGGCACCATGATGGTAATGTTGTGCAGAGTAAGGATGAATGGAGGGTGCTGGCACCCCGGAGAAGAAGTTGATATCCTTGGGGTGAAATTTGACTCCAAACTAACCATGAAGAACCATGTTGTAAATCTGCAAATAAGGCAGCCAGGAAGCTTACAGCACTTCAGCATCTCATCTGCTTGATGTGGTTGTAAGATCCTGCATGAGGCACAAGTACGCTCACACTTTGAGTATGCTCCACTTTCTTGGTTTGCCTGCCCCCTCCTCCTCATCTGCGACTGTCACAGAGAAGAACAGAGGAAACGTCTCATCTCTCGCGCTCTGACCCATCCTGATAGATATGTTACTTACAGAGCCTTCAACATAGGAGGGATGTGGGTGGCCTTACTGTTATGTACAAGGCCAATATTGTCAAAATACATGACTTCTGATCCACTTCTGAGGACAGGGTGAAATGTTTACGCCACAAGATTTCTAGCAGAAAGCAAGTACCACTCTGGCTGTACCTTCTCCCAGGAACACCCATCTGAGATCATACATACCCAGGATGACTTGAGTATGGTACCATATCTGTACAGCATAATGATCAATGAGATGTCAGTGTTGATCAAATGAAATGCCACCACAGATGGCTCCACTTCATCCTGTTCCCTACTTGTATGTCTCATAACAATGCAAATAAAGCCAAATGAGTTGATGTAGGCAACAGCCTTAGTCACAAATAAAATTATAATCCTTAACCTAAAATAACTTGTGAATAAAGCTTAGGATCCTTAACCTTGTCAAACTTAAAAAGAGAGAGAGAGTGTCATGTCCCTATGGTTAACTCCTTCACACATTGCGGTTATTTCCCTAATAGCTAAACTGAAATGAACGTCCTTTTGGTATTATTAAGGCTCATTCTTGTTACATAAACTGGTAAACAAGTACTGCGCCATGATAAGTTTAATTGGAGGTATAGTAATCCTGCCTCGCCGCCCGGTGTGCTAAAAAAGTGGGTTAGTCAGATGTTCGATACATACCCCCTTCCCCCTTTGCGTTCAACTACTCTACTGAGTGTTGGGTGATTACGTCACGTGACCTAATTTTACCTGTAAGCGCTCAAGGTTATGACTTGGTACAGGCGAGTTACTTTCAACGAGAACACTCCTGCTTGTCTCTGGTAACTGGCCAAGGTTTATTAGCTACCTGGACATATTCTGTTTTATTCTGACTGCTTCCAATTGGGAAAGAAAACTTTATACATTGGTACAATTTCCATTTATATATATATGCAGATTCAGGATCTCCTCCTAATCAGTCTGTTATAGTTTTATATATATTTTGGATAATATAGAACAAACATGCATTCTTAACTTATATACGATAATTCGTATATTATTTCTGGCCTTTGTTGTATTATGAATATACTTAATTAAAATTAGGCATTCCGGAGGATCACTGTTATTACCCTAACCTCTCTGACCAAAGTTGTTATGCTCTAAAAAGAAGGAAATAGTGGTTACAATACTTGGAGTGTAACAGAGAGAGAGAGAGAGAGAGAGAGAGAGATAGAGAAAGAAAGAAAGAGAGAGAGAGAGAGAGAGAGAGAAAGAAAGAGAGAGAGAGAGAGAGAGAGAGAGAGAGGGTGAAGACGTGTCAGTGTGCTCCACAAACTTTCTTATTACTTAAATACGAGGGTTGGTGAGGATAAAAACTGTTCAGTGACGAAGAACTACCTACAACACATTAGTGCAAGTAAGCCAACTCCTCCACTGAAGTGAATATAAGCAATATCAGTGATATTAAAGTGTGGTATTGTGAAGACATGGTGTGAGTGAGGGGACAGCAGCAGGCCTTAGGAGTGACGTCACTATTGCCTTCGGAGTGAGCATCTAATATTATCTAATATTATATGTGTTTTGTGCTATGTACTAGCATCTGGTGCTTTATAACAACGTGACTGGTACAATGCAACATAGTGATTTGTGTAACATCTTCCTTTAGTGGAAAAGTGGATAGCATAAACAGTGTTTATTAAGTGATAGTGAGAAGGCAACACTTCCAGCTCGTCGGCCCACTGCCGCCCACTACCCACCCCGCTATAAACACCCCCACCCCACGATACCACCACCCACCCTCTCTCCTGTGAACTTCATTGCAAACCTACAAGCCTCCTCTGGGATGACTTCACACCGCAAAATAGCAAGAATATCTACGCTATCTGGCTATCGTCCCAGTAGTTACTGCAGTGTTTGTGGGTATACCACAAGGGACAAAATTCTTCTTAGATGTAAGGAGCCTACTTGTTCCAACTACTGCCACATTCATAAGAACATAAGAACATAAGAAAGGAGGAACACTGCAGGAGGCCTGCTGGCCCATACTAGGCAGGTCCTTTACAATTCATCCCACTAACAAAACATTTGCCCTACCCAATTTTCAATGCCACCCAAGAAATAAGCTCTGATGTGAAAGTCCCACTCAAATCCAACCCATCCCACTCATGTACTTATCCAACCTAGATTTGAAACTACCCAAAGTCCCAGCCTCAATAACCCAACTAGGTAGACTGTTCCACTCATCAACTACCCTATTTCCAAACCAATACTTTCCGATGTCCTTTCTAAATCTAAACTTATCTAATTTAAATCCATTACTGCGCGTTCTCTCTTGGAGAGACATCCTCAAGACCTTATTAATATCCCCTTTATTAATACCTATCTTCCACTTATACACTTCGATCAGGTCTCCTCTCATTCTTCGTCTAACAAGTGAATGTAACTTAAGAGTCTTCAATCTTTCTTCATAAGGAAGATTTCTGATGCTATGTATTAATTTAGTCATCCTACGCTGAATGTTTTCTAACGAATTTATGTCCATTTTGTAATACGGAGACCAGAACTGAGCTGCATAATCAAGGTGAGGCCTTACTAATGATGTATAAAGCTGCAGTATGACCTCTGGACTTCTGTTGCTTACACTTCTTGATATAAATCCCAGTAATCTATTTGCCTTATTACGTACGCTTAGGCATTGCTGTCTTGGTTTAAGGTTGCTGCTCACCATAACCCCCAAGTCCTTTTCGTAATCTGTATGGCTAAGTTCTACATCATTTAATTTATAAGTACTAGGGTTATGGGCACTCCCAAGCTTCAGAACCTTGCATTTATCTACATTGAACTGCATCTGCCACTTTTCTGACCAAGAATAGAGTTTGTTTAAATCCTCCTGAAGTTCCCTAACATCTACGTTTGAATCAATTATCCTACCTATCTTTGTGTCATCGGCGAATTTGCTCATATCACTAGTAATTCCCTCATCAAGATCATTGATATATATTATAAATAACAACGGGCCCAAGACTGATCCCTGTGGAACGCCACTTGTTACAGATCCCCACTCGGATTTAACCCCATTTATGGACACTCTCTGCTTCCTGTCAGTGAGCCATGACTCGATCCACGAGAGCACTTTTCCCCCAATGCCATGAGCTGCCACTTTCTTTAACAGTCTATGGTGCGGAACTCTATCAAAAGCCTTACTAAAATCTAAGTAAATAATATCAAATTCTTTATTGTGGTCAACAGCCTCAAAAGCTTTACTGAAGAAAGTTAATAAATTAGTTAGACAAGACCGGCCTCTTGTGAATCCATGCTGAGTATCATTAATCAAGCTATGCTTATCGAGATGGCTTCTTATAATCTCAGCTATAATTGACTCTAGTAATTTGCCTACAATTGAGGTCAGGCTTATTGGGCGGTAATTTGACGGTAACGACTTGTCCCCTGTTTTAAAAATAGGAATTACATTAGCCATCTTCCACATATCAGACACTACACCTGTTTGAAGAGATAAATTAAAAATATTAGTTAATGGTTCACAGAGTTCCATTTTGCATTCCTTAAGAACCCTTGAAAAAACCTCATCAGGACCCGGCGACTTATTTTGCTTCAGTCTGTCTATCTGCCTCACAACCATCTCACTAGTGACTGTGATGTTACATAATTTATCTTCTTCTAGCCCACTGTAAAAATTAATTACTGGAATATTGTTAGTGTCTTCCTGTGTAAAAACTGAGAGAAAATAATTATTTAAAATCAAGCACATTTCATTCTCATTGTCAGTAAGGTGCCCATAGTTATTTTTAAGGGGACCTATCTTATCTCTAACTTTTGTTCTATAGACCTGGAAAAAACTTTTTGGGTTAGTTTTAGAATCCCTAGCAACTTTAATTTCATAGTCCCTTTTAGCTTTTCTTATCCCCTTTTTAATGTCCCTCTTAATGTCAATATACTGATTCATAAGATGACCCTCACCTCTTTTGATACGCCTATAAATTCCTTTCTTATGCCCTAGTAGATATTTGAGCCTATTATTCATCCATTTTGGGTCATTTCTATTTGATCTAATTTCTTTATATGGGATAAACGCTCTTTGAGCAGCATGTATAGTGTTCAGAAAACTGTCATATTGATAGCTCTCTTCGTTACCCCAGTCAACAGATGATAAGTGTTCTCTAAGCCCATCGTAATCTGCTAAGCGAAAATCTGGGACTGTTACTGAGTTATCGCTACTATCGTACTTCCATTCAATGCTAAATGTAATTGATTTGTGGTCGCTAGCACCCAGTTCCTCTGAAATTTCTAAATTATTAACAAGGGATTCATTGTTTGCCATAACTAAGTCAAGCAGGTTATTTCCCCTTGTAGGTTCTGTCACAAACTGCTTCAAAAAACAATCCTGAAATACTTCTAAGAAGTCGTACGATTCTAAATTCCCAGTCAAGAAATTCCAATCAACATGACTAAAGTTAAAGTCTCCTAGAATTACTACATTATCGTGCCTTGTGGCCTTAACAATTTCCTCCCATAGTAGTTTCCCTTGGTCCCTATCTAAGTTAGGGGGACGGTATATCACTCCTAAAATCAGTTTTTTCATGCCCCTCTGAAAATTCTATCCAAACAGACTCTGTATGTGTTACTTCAGACTTAATACCCGTTTTTATGCAACAGTTCAAGCGATCTCGGACATACAATGCCACCCCACCCCCCCTCCCAATACTTCTATCTTCTTGGAACAATTTAAAACCCTGAATATGACATTCCGCAGGCATGTCCCGACTTTTTGAATTAAACCACGTCTCAGTTAAGGCAAATACATCAATGTTACCTACACTAGCAACTAATCTCAACTCGTCCATCTTATTCCTAGCACTACGGCAATTAGCATAATAAACATTGAAAGACTCTCCTTTCTCTTTACCCTTCCTGCTCATTTCTATTTTCCTACTAAACCTATTACTGTCCTTATCACCCAAGGTCCCTGGCTTTTCAATATCTATCTCGTTCTTATTATTACTAGTTTCCCTAGAACTCGTAATATTACTACACTGGGACTTCACTGTTTTCCTGCCAAAACCCATACCACTAACTATTCCTAGTTTAAAGTCCTAACTGCTCCCTCCACTGCAGTTGCCAGTGCTCCCACCCCACACCTAGATAAGTGAACCCCATCCCTAGCATACATGTCATTTCTGCCATAGAAGAGGTCCCAGTTGTCAATGAATGTTACCGCATTTTCCTTACAGTATTTGTCCAGCCAGCAATTGACACCAATTGCCCTGGACAACCATTCACTTCCAACTCCCCTCCTTGGCAAAATACCACATATGAGAGGGTTCCCACCCTTACTTCTAATTATTTCTATTGCTGACCTATACCTGCTAATCAGGTCCTCACTCCTACGTCTGCCAACATCGTTGCCTCCAGCACTGAGACAGATAATAGGATTGCTCCCATTACCTCTCATGATGTCATCCAGACGGCTAACAATATCCTCCATCCCAGCCCCAGGAAAGCAAACTCTCTGTCTCCTACTCCTGTCCTTCAAGCAGAACGCCCTATCCATATACCTAACTTGGCTATCCCCAACAACAACAATATTCTTACCTTCCTTAATGTCTTTCGTCGTGTCGTTCCCAGTAGTCAACTCACATTCGTCGGGTAGCACTGAGAATGTATTGGATGTTTCCACAACAGTTTCCACGGCAGTCTCTTTCTTCTTCATCGTTTCTACCTTTCCATTCGTCTTCTTAATCGTCAACTTCTTTCCCTGCTGTCCAGCCACTGACCAGTTTCCCTACCTCAGGGACTCCTGTCCAAAGATCAAGACTGCCTTCTTGGGCTGTGTTGTAAAGTTGCAGCTAAGATAATCCATCACAGGGAAGCACTTCATGAGCTCCTCAAATCATTAGATAACCTACAAGCTATTGTAGAAGGCCAGCGCAAGCCTACATCAAGTGACGTAAGCTGCTCAGCTGATGGTGACACTATTGACAAAGACTGGAAGTCCCACACTGAGCTTAACTCAGGGGTAAACAACTGGTGGAAATCTGTCATCGCTAAGGTCCCACAGACTGACAGAGTTCAAAACACTACCTTTGAGAATTCTAACACAATTCCTCTGACCACCACAGAGGGAACAAATCCTCTTCCCAGCAAAGAGGGAAGCCTTGGATCTGATAATTCTCCTACACCTGACATCTCTGCTTCAGCCACTGCCAGTCCACTTGACAAGTGCACATACCATCTCTGATCCTACACCTGTCAGCACACCTGCCGACACTATTCCAGAATCTGGTAGCAATGCTTCATCAAGTTCTGAGCCAGGAGTTTCTCCACCAGAGATTGGTGCAGTTAACGATCAGGGAACTATCACTGTACCTGATCACCTACTGCGCCAAAGTACGAACAGCAGGGACACATCTGTCAGAACTGCTAGAGGATGGGGCAGAGGACGTGGAAGAGGACGTGGAGGAGGAAGACATCTACAGCCGTCTCACACTCAACTAACACAGTTCCAGCGGCAGAACAGTTCCAGCGGCAGAATCTGAGGACAAATCTGCAAAACTCAGGAGGTGCAACAAATCCTAGTCCACCCTCCCAGGCACCTAGGCTGTGCTCTCACTGTCACCGGAAGGGGCACACTGCCAACAACTGCCTGCGAGATACCAGGTGTAATTACTGCTACAAGAAAGGACATCAGGAGGACCAGTGTCGGAAGAAAAAGGAACCTGACAGACAATGCCACCTGTTTAGAGACCTGTTCTCAGAACAAACCAGCAGGATCTCTGAATTGGTGAACACTCTCACACGTCACCCACTTAGCTACTCCTATCCCAGCCCAGCAGGTGGTATTGTGCCTTATACAAGACCACAGACCTACATCCCTGCAGCTGCCTCAGTACCCTACCTCTCTCAAGGGCAGGCACCTTACATTCCCTACACACCCACCACCTCAAGCTGACCACTTCATCATGAGGAGCCAGTCTATCAGCATCCTGTCGTCCAACATTAGAGGTTTCATTACTAATGTTGGAGAGCTCACACATAGTTTTGTGAACACTCGACGTCCCGACATGATAGCTGTTGTTGAAACATTTTTGGATGACAGGACTGCAGAAAATTTTGCAAGAATTGCTGGCTACACCTCATGGATGAGAAGAGACAGGCAAGGGCAAGGAGGAGGTGTTGTTGTGTGCTTCTCTAAAAGTGTTCATGCCCAGCACATTGATGTTGCCACTCCTACACATCTTGAAATGATGTTCTTCAAGCTCTGTATAAACACTAGTACCTCTGTACTAGCATGTGCAATGTACAGACCTCAGTGGCAACACGCAGACCCCATCAACTTCCTAATGGAAAATATTGACTCCCTTCTGCTACAACACAACTGTCAACATATTATAATTGTTGGTGACCTCAACCAGCACCTTATACAGAGGGACTTTGATGACCTTCTTGCAGTGTTTGACATGAGAAACTTTGTTGATTTCCCTACTCATATCTCTGGCTCCTCCCTTTACCCAGTAGTGAGTGATCTGGCAGAAGGCATATTAAGATCCCAACAAAACGAGGTGAGGAGTCCACACGCACAACCTGGCTATGGGAAAGAGGTAATTGGCCAGCCCTTTGCTCTGAGCTCGCCACCACCGATTGGAATGCTCTTCTCCAAGGGGATGTTGACAACCAAGTGAAAGATTTCACTGGACACATCCTTAATCTACAACAAGAGCACATTCCTCACCGGCAATATGGGACGAAGCCTACAGATCAGCCTTGGTTTGGCTTTCGTTGTAGAGAGGCTGCTACTGCTAAGTACAAAGCATGGCGAAGGTATAAGAGACATCCTACCACCTATAACAGGAACTTGCACATGCAAGCCTGTAGGCATATGGGTGACGTTCAAAAGTGGGCCATTGCTAAATGGGAGGTGGACACTAAAAGAAAGCTACCATCAGGTAGGGTAGGCTCCAAAACCTGGTGGTCCCTGGTCAAGGACAGACAAGGTTATCTGCCTGATGAACTCATTCCACCTCTATATCGACAGTATGGGACCACCTCTACCAGTAGTCAAGAGAAGGCGAACCTCTTTGCTGAACACTTTGCTACCAAAATGCAAGTTCCTGATCCAGCAAGGGACCCTCCTTGGCTAGCTGCAAGAACTGCCCCTCAAGGAAGGTTCCTTGATGTTGGTGAGGGGCTCTTGATTTAGGGAATTGGATCTGTGCTCCAGTTCCCCGAATTAAGCCTGAATGCCTTCCACATCCCCCCCCCCCAGGCGCTGTATAATCCTCCGGGTTTAGCGCTTCCCCATGATTATAATAAATAATAATAATAATGCAAGAACTGTGTCAAAACTGTCAGTGGTGACAATAAGGCAGGAGGAGGTGCATTTCCTTCTTAAATCGCTTGACCAAGAAAAGGCTGTGGGCCCAGACAAGTTGAGCCCAAGATTGTTGAGATGTGCAAACCAGCTAGCAGCACCTCTAACTCGCATCTTTCAGCACTGCCTAGTACAGTGTAAATGGCCCTCTCTATGGAAAGAGGCAAATGTAGTCCCTGTTCAAAAAAAGAAGAGTAGAGCAGAAATCAGCAACTACAGACCAGTGTCACTCCTGTCAATCACTGGTAAGATCCTTGAGACAATAATCTCAAGACAAATGACAGAGCTTTTTGACTACCACTCACTACTTTGTGATCGTCAATATGGCTTCAGGAAAGGTTACTCTGCTGCTGATCTGTTGTTAAACCTCTCCACTAAGTGGCACCAGTCACTGGATGAATCCAAAGTCAGCTGTGTGGTAGCACTGGACATTGCTGGCGCTTTCGACCGGGTGTGGCACCAGGGCCTCTTAGCAAAACTTCAAGCACTGGGAATTGCAGGCTCTACGCTATGTCTCCTCAGTGATTACCTTCATGGTAGATCTCTAAGTGTAGTTCTCAATGGAACGGAATCAGCAAGACATCCTATTGGGGCAAGTGTTCCACAAGGAAGCGTGCTGGGTCCATTGTTATGGAATGTCTACTTCAACGACCTTCTTCATCTCATCCCAGAATCACATGCATATGCAGACGACTGTACGCTGACATTCACTTATCCAAGAGAAGAAATGCCAGCTGCTCTAAGCTACATCAATCACCAGCTGAGAGCTATATCAGCTTGGGGAAATAGATGGCAAGTAACATTTGCACCTGAGAAAATGCAAATGATGATCGTCTCTAGGCACCATGATGGTAATGCTGGTGCAGTAGTAAGGATGAATGGGAGAGTGTTGGCACCTGGAGAAGAAGTTCATATCCTTGGGGTGAAATTTGACTCCAAACTAACTATGAAGAACCATGTAAATCTTGCAAACAAGGCAGCCAGGAAGCCTACAGCACTTCGCCGTATCTCGCATCTGCTTGACAGTAGGGGTTGCAAGATCCTGTACGAGGCACAAGTACGCTCACACCTTGAGTATGCTCCACTTTCTTGGTTTGCCTGCCCCCCCCTCTCATCTGAGACTGCTTGACAGAGTAGAGAACAGAGCAAGACGTCTCGTCTCTCGCCTGGACCCATCCTGGATAGATATGTCATTTCAGCAGAACCTTCAACATAGGTGGGATGTGAGTGGCCTTACTGTTGTGTACAAGGCCAATATTGTCAAAGTACCACACTTGGATCCACTTCGAGGACAGCGTGAAACAAACTTTTATGCCACAAGATGGGCAGAAAGCGGCAACTTCACTCTGGCTGTACCCTTCTCCAGAACATCACTCCATCTGAGATCATACATACCCAGGATGACTCGAGTATGGAACACATTCGTACAGCATAATGATGTCAACGAGATAAAGTCAGTTGATCAAATGAAAATGCTGGCCCACAGATGGCTCGAACTTCATCCTGTTCCCTACTTGTATGTCTCATAACAATAAAAATGCTTTCAAATGAGCTCATGTAGGTAACAGCTCTTAGCTTGCCAATAAAGTTAGGAATCCTTAACCTGTAAATAGCTTGTCAATAAAGCTAGGGATCCTTAACCTTGTCAAACCCTGTGTAAAAAAAGAGAGAGAGAGAGAGAGAGAGAGAGAGAGAGAGAGAGAGAGAGAGAGAGAGAGAGAGAGAGAGAGAGAGAGAGAGAGAGAGAGAGAGAGAGAGAGAAAGAGAGAGAGATAGATAGATAGATAGAGAGAGAGAGAGAGAGAGAGAGAGAGAGAGAGAGAGAGAGAGAGAGTCTTTGTATTACTTAAATACGAGGGTTGGTGTGGATAAAAACTGTTCAGTGACGTAGTACTACTTACAACACATTAGTACAAGTAAGCCAACTCCTCCACTGAAGTGAATATAAGCAATATCAGTGATATTAAGTGTGGTATGGTGAAGACATGGTGTGAGTGAGGGGACAGCGGCAGGCCTTAGGAGTGACTTCACTATTGCCTTCAGAGTAAGCATCTAATATTATGTGTTTTGTGCTATGTACTAGCATCTTGTGCTTTATAACAACGTGACTGGTACAATGGAACACAGTGATTTGTGTAACATCTTCCTTTAGTGGAAAAGTGGATAGCATAAACACTGTTTATTAAGTGATAGTGAGAAGGCAAGACTTCCAGCTAGTCGGCCCACTGCCGCCCGCCCTCACTACCCACCCGGCTATAAACACCCCCACCCACGATACTCCACCCCACCCACGACATCACCACCCACCCTCTCTCTCCTGTGAACTTCAAACCTACAAGCCTCCTCTGGGATGACTTCACACTGCAAAATAGCAAGAATATCTATGCTATCTGGCTATTGTCCCAGTAGTTACTGCAATGTTTGTGGGTATACCACAAGGGACAAAATTCTTCTTAGATGTAAGGAGCCTACTTGTTCCAACTACTGCCACACAGATTGCATTCCAGAAGAAGAATTTTGTTGCAGCCAGGTTGAAATTTTCAGAAAATTTAAGGATATCCATAATCCTGTGGTATATGTGGATACAAGCCTTGAGCTACAGGAGGAAGGTTCAGAAGTCCTACCTCAGGGACTCCTGTCCAAAGATCAAGACTGCCTTCTTGGGCTGTGTTGTAAAGTTGCAGCTAAGATAATCCATCACAGGGAAGCACTTCATGAGCTCCTCAAATCATTAGATAACCTACAAGCTATTGTAGAAGGCCAGCGCAAGCCTACATCAAGTGACGTAAGCTGCTCAGCTGATGGTGACACTATTGACAAAGACTGGAAGTCCCACACTGAGCTTAACTCAGGGGTAAACAACTGGTGGAAATCTGTCATCGCTAAGGTCCCACAGACTGACAGAGTTCAAAACACTACCTTTGGGAATTCTAACACAATTCCTCTGACCACCACAGAGGGAACAAATCCTCTTCCCAGCAACGAAGGAAGCCTTGGATCTGTTAATTCTCCTACACCTGACATCTCTGCTTCAGCCACTGCTAGTCTACTTGACAGTGCACATACCATCTCTGATCCTACACCTGTCAGCACACCTTCCGATACTATTCTAGAATCTGGTAGCAGTGCTTCGTCAGCAAGTTCTGAGCCAGGAGTTTCTCCACCAGAGAACGGTGCAGTTAATGATCAGGGAACTATCACTGCACCTGATCACCTACTGCACCGAAGTACGAACAGCAGGGACACATCTGTCAGAACTGGTAGAGGACGGGGCAGAGGACGTGGAGGAGGACGTGGAGGAGGAAGACATCTATAGCAATCTCACCCTCCACTAACACAGTTCCAGCGGCAGAATCTGAGGACAAATCTGCAAAACTCAGGAGGTGCAACAAATCCTAGTCCACCCTCCCAGGCACCTAGGCTGTGCTCTCGCTGTCACCGGAAGGGGCACACTGCCAACAGCTGCCTGCGAGATACCAGGTGTAATTACTGCTACAAGATAGGACATAAGGAGGACCAGTGTCGGAAGAAAAAGGAACTTGACAGACAGGGCCACCTGTTCAGAGACCTGTTCTCAGAACAAACCAGCAGGATCTCTGAATTGGTGAACACTCTCACACGTCACCCACTTAGCTACTCCTATCCCAGCCCAGCAGGTGGGATTGCGCCTTATACAAGACCACAGACCTACATCCCTGCAGCTGCCTCAGTGCCCTACCTCTCTCAAGGGCAGGCACCTTACATTCCCTACACACCCACCACCTCAAGCTGACCACTTCATCATGAGGAGCCAGTCTATCAGCATCCTGTCGTCCAACATTAGAGGTTTCATTACTAATGTTGGAGAGCTCACACATAGCTTTGTGAACACTCGACGTCCCGACATGATAGCTGTTGTTGAAACGTTTTTGGATGACAGGACTGCAGAAAATTTTGCAAGAATTTCTGGCTACACCTCATGGATGAGAAGAGACAGGCAAAAGTGTTCATGCCCAGCACATTGATGTTGCCACCCCTTCACATCTTGAAATGATGTTCTTCAAGCTCTGTATAAACACTAGTACCTCTGTACTAGCATGTGCAATGTACAGACCTCAGTGGCAACATGCAGACCCCATCAACTTCCTAATGGAAAATATTGACTCCCTTCTGCTACAACACAACTGTCAACATATTATAATTGATGGTGACCTCAACCAGCACCTTATACAGAGGGACTTTGATGACCTTCTTGCAGTGTTTGACATGAGAAACTTTGTTGATTTCCCTAGTGATATCTCTGGCTCCTCCCTTGACCCAGTAGTGAGTGATCTGGCAGAAGGCATAATCACTTGTCAACCCCTCGGCTACGTTGGATCGTCTGACCACAAGGCTGTTTTTACCACACTTAAGATCCCAACAGAACGAGGTGAGGAGCCCACACGCACAACCTGGCTATGGGAAAGAGGTAATTGGCCAGCCCTTTGCTCTGAGCTCGCCACCACCGACTGGAATGCTCTTCTCCAAGGGGATGTTGACAACCAAGTGAAAGCCTTCACTGGACACATCCTTAATCTACAACAAAAACACATTCCTCACCGGCAATATGTGACGAAGCCTATAGATCAGCCTTGGTTTGGCTTTCGTTGTAGAGAGGCTGTTACTGCTAAGTACAAAGCATGGCAAAGGTATAAGAGACATCCTACCACCTATAACAGGAACTTGCACATGCAAGCCTGTAGGCATATGGGTGATGTTCAAAAGTGGGCCATTGCTAAATGGGAGGTGGACACTAAAAGAAAGTTACCATCAGGTAGGGTAGGCTCCAAAACCTGGTGGTCCCTGGTCAAGGACAGACAAGGTTATCTGCCTGATGAACTTATTCCACCTCTAAATCGACAGGATGGGACCACCTCTACTAGTAGTCAAGAGAAGGCGGATCTCTTTGCTGAACACTTTGCTACCAAAATGCAAGTTCCTGCTCCAGCAAGGGACCCTCCTTGGCTAGCTGCAAGAACTGTGTCAAAACTGTCAGTGGTGACAATAAGGCAGGAGGAGGTGCATTTCCTACTTAAATCGCTTGACCAAGAAAAGGCTGTGGGCCTAGACAAGTTGAGCCCAAGATTGTTGAGAAGATGTGCAGACCAGCTAGCAGCACCTCTAACTCGCATCTTTCAGCACTGCCTAGTAGTGTAAATGGCCCTCTCTATGGAAAGAGGCGAATGTAGTCCCTGTTCACAAAAAGAAGAGCAGAGCAGAAATCAGCAACTACAGACCAGTGTCATTCCTGTCAATCACTGGTAAGATCCTTGAGACAATAATCTCAAGACAAATGACAGAGTTTTTTGACTACCACTCACTACTTTGTGATCGTCAATATGGCTTCAGGAATGGTTACTCTGCTGCTGATCTGTTGTTAAACCTCTCCACTAAGTGGCACCAGTCACTGGATGAATCCAAAGTCAGCTGTGTGGTAGCACTGGACATTGCTGGCGCTTTCGACCAGGTGTGGCACCAGGGACTCTTAGCAAAACTTCAAGCACTGGGAATTGCCGGCTCTACGCTATATCTCCTCAGTGACTACCTTCATGGTAGATCTCTAAGTGTAGTTCTCAATGGAACGGAATCAGCAAGACATCCTATCGGGGCAAGTGTTCCACAAGGAAGCGTGCTGGGTCCATTGTTATGGAATGTCTACTTCAACGACCTTCTTCATCTCATCCCAGAATCACATGCATATGCAGACGACTGTACACTGACATTCACTTATCCAAGAGAAGAAATGCCAGCTGCTCTAAGCTACATTAATCACCAGCTGAGAGCTATATCAGCTTTGGGAAATAGATGGCAAGTAACATTTGCACCTGAGAAAACGCAAATGATGATCGTCTTTAGGCACCATGATGGTAATGCTGGTGCAGTAGTAAGGATGAATGGGAGGATGGTGGCAACTGGAGAAGAAGTTGATATCCTTGGGGTGAAATTTGACTCCAAACTAACCATGAAGAACCATGTTGTAAATCTTGCAAACAAGGCAGCCAGGAAGCTTACAGCACTTCGCCGTATCTCGCATCTGCTTGACAGTAGGGTTGCAAGATCCTGTACGAGGCACAAGTACGCTCGCACCTTGAGTATGCTCCACTTTCTTGGTTTGCCTGCCCCTCCTCTCATCTGCGACTGCTTGACAGAGTAGAGAACAGAGCAAGACGTCTCATTTCAGCAGTGCCTTCAACACAGGAGGGATGTGGGTGGCCTTACTGTTATGTACAAGGCCAATATTGTCAAAGTACCACACTTCGATCCACTTCGAGGACAGCGTGAAACAAGCTTTTATGCCACAAGACGGGCAGAAAGCAGCAACTTCACTCTGGCTGTACCCTTCTCCAGAACATCACTCCATCTGAGATCATACATACCCAGGATGACTCGAGTATGGAACACATTCGTACAGGATAATGATGTCAACGAGATAAAGTCAGTTGATCAAATGAAAATGCTGGCCCACAGATGGCTCCAACTTCATCCTGTTTCCTACTTGTATGTCTCATAACAATAAAAATGCTTTCAAATGAGCTGATGTAGGTAACAGCTCTTAGCTTGCCAATAAAGTTAGGAATCCTTAACCTGTAAATAGCTGTCAATAAAGCTAGGGATCCTTAACCTTGTCAAACCCTGTGTAAAAAAAAAAAAGAGAGAGAGAGAGAGGTAGAGAGAGAGAGAGAGTGTGAGAGAGAGAGAGAGAGAGAGAGAGAGAGAGAGAGAGAGAGAGAGAGAGAGAGAGAGAGAGAGAGAGAGAGAGAGAGAGAGAGAGAGAGAGAGAGAGAGAATAACAATATACTGTAAAGAATCAACCAACTAAATCCTGAATTCACAATAAATCCAGAAGTGCTCGTCCCATAGAGTTGGATCAGCGTCTCTCCCACGCAAAGTTTGTTACAATATATTCACTATTTCGAAGAGGATTAGCTAGCATACACGCGTTAAATCATTGCTGGGTAGCGTTAGGAAAGAGAGGATGCTGCTACCCAAGGATTATCAATATAGAGTCAGAAACTGTTGAGTGCAACAGTAGCCTGGGTGCAGATTTGGACATTTTAACTCCTGTCGAATTTCGATACTCTTCAGCTTATATTATTCCTCTGAGCTATTAGTATATATATATATTTTTTTTGTTTATCACACTGGCAGATTCCCACCAAGGCAGGGTGGCCCGAAAAAGAAAAACTTTCACCATCATTCACTCCATCACTGTCTTGCCAGAAGGGTGCTTTACACTACAGTTTTTAAACTGCAACATTAACACCTTTCCTTCAGAGTGCAGGCACTGTACCTCCCATCTCCAGGACTCAAGTCCGGCCTGCCGGTTTCCCTGAATCCCTTCATAAATGTTACTTTGCTCACACTCCAACAGCACGTCAAGTATTAAAAACCATTTGTCTCCATTCACTCCTATCAAACACGCTCACGCATGCCTGTTGGAAGTCCAAGCCCCTCGCACACAAAACCTCCTTTACCCCCTCCCTCCAACCTTTCCTAGGCCGACCCCTACCCCGCCTTCCTTCCACTACAGACTGATACACTCTTGAAGTCACTCTATTTCGCTCCATTCTCTCTACATGTCCGAACCACCTCAACAACACTTCCTCAGCCCTCTGGACAACAGTTTTGGTAATCCCGCATCTCCTCCTAACTTCCAAACTACGAATTCTCTGCATTATATTCACACCACACATTGCCCTCAGACATGACATCTCCACTGCCTCCAGCCTTCTCCTCGCTGCAACATTCATCACCCATGCTTCACACCCATATAAGAGCGTTGGTAAAACTATACTCTCATACATTCCCCTCTTTGCCTCCAAGGACAAAGTTCTTTGTCTCCTCAGACTCCTAAGTGCACCAGTCACCCTTTTCCCCTCATCAATTCTATGATTCACCTCATCTTTCATAGACCCATCCGCTGACACGTCCACTCCCAAATATCTGAATACATTCACCTCCTCCATACTCTCTCCCTCCAATCTGATATCCAATCTTTCATCACCTAATCTTTTTGTTATTCTCTTAACCTCTTCTTTCCTGTATTCACTTTTAATTTTCTTCTTTTGCACACCCTACCAAATTCATCCACCAATCTCTGTAACTTCTCTTCAGAATCTCCCAAGAGCACAGTGTCATCAGCAAAGAGCAGCTGTGACAAATCCCACTTTATGTGTGATTCTTTATCTTTTAACTCCACGCCTCTTGCCAAGACCCTCGCATTTACTTCTCTTACAACCCCATCTATAAATATATTAAACAACCACGGTGACATCACACATCCTTGTCTAAGACCTACTTTTACTGGGAAATAATTTCCCTCTTTCCTACATACTCTAACTTGAGCCTCACTATCCTCGTAAAAACTCTTCACCGCTTTCAGTAACCTACCTCCTACACCATACACCTGCAACATCTGCCACATTGCCCCCCTATCCACCCTGTCATAGTATATACATACATATATATATATATATATATATATATATATATATATATATATATATATATATATATATATATATATATATATATATATATATATATATATATATATATGTCGTGCCGAATATGTAAAACTGGTCATTTAGCAAGACGAGCTGAGGATTCGTATAAGTGCATCCAGTGGCTGTCCAGGGAAGCAAGCATACAGGTGAACTGACGGTGGTTAATTAAAACTTACAAATCGCTTACCCTTGTCGGGTGATCACAAGCTTGGCTCTGCTACCTGACTGATGTGAATCCGCTCTGTGATAATTTATCGCAACTGTAGCTCTATCGAGAACTTTATCTATGTCATGCGTCGCTTTGTTTAGAGCTTTATCTAGTCTTGTTTGGTTCAGTCATGGCACTTTACGGCCAACATAAGCTGCATTAAAACTCTATTTGAATCAGTACACAGCCGAGGCTGCAGATTAGTGATACAAGCCTTTTATATTATTATACAAGCTTTTTATATTATTAACCTTAGTACATTACTTAGATTTTTAATGTGAAAGAAACCTTTTTATATGTAAATGAGTCAGGTGTCCCAAAACAGCAGAGCGAACAAAAAGGGAACACTTTTTTCAGGCCTACCAGTCCACACCGCCTCACGATAGACCTAGCGTAGTAACCATTACACTGTGTTGGCTTCACCTGCAGAGTGTTTCAGGGGATGATGCTCCCGTGGCTCATTCTTAGACCAATCTTCCAGGTGGACTGCCTGATAAAGTAGGTTGTTGGTGTCCGCCACACCTAGTCCAGCGCCTGCATCAATGTCCAGCTGAGGACGTGGGAGAGTGCTGATAAATGATCTTTCCAGCGGTTTAAACAAATATCAGAAAAAAATATGTTCCTGAAAGGCTGGATATTCGCCTTCAAGATGTTAAAATTTGGAATTTCATTCCTCACGGATTCACTCCAAACCTCTACTTAATAGAGGAACCTGATTACGACTCTTAGGTCCCTCCTGGATCTGTGTCATATTGTTCCTTAAATAGCGGATTGATAATGGTCCATGAAGGGGCGAAACCTCGTCACAAGATTCAACTCCTAATTGCGGGTTTTCTGGGGGAAGAAAAATCCTTATTTTGATGTGTTTTAAACTCAACACCCTAGTGTTATTATGTGTCCTCCAACACCCTAGTGTTATTATGTGTCCTCCAACACCCTAGTGTTATTATGTGTCCTCCAACACCCTAGTGTTATTATGTGTCCTCCAACACCCTAATGTTATTATGTGTCCTCCAACACCCTAGTGTTATTATGTGTCCTCCAACACCCTAGTGTTATTATGTGTCTTCCAACACCCTAGTGTTATTATGTGTCCTCCAACACCCTAGTGTTATTATGTGTCCTCCAACACCCTAGTGTTATTATGTGTCCTCCAACACCCTAGTGTTATTATGTGTCCTCCAACACCCTAGTGTTATTATGTGTCTTCCAACACCCTAGTGTTATTATGTGTCCTCCAACACCCTAGTGTTATTATGTGTCCTCCAACCCCCTAGTGTTATTATGTGTCCTCCAACACCCTAGTGTTATTATGTGTCCTCCAACACCCTAGTGTTATTATGTGTACTCAAACACCCTAGTGTTATTATGTGTCTTCCAACACCCTAGTGTTATTATGTGTCCAACACCCTAGTGTTATTATGTGTCCTCCAACACCCTAGTGTTATTATGTGTCCTCCAACACCCTAGTGTTATTATGTGTCCTCCAACACCCTAGTGTTATTATGTGTCCTCCAACACCCTAGTGTTATTATGTGTCCTCCAACACCCTAGTGTTATTATGTGTCCTCCAACACCCTAGTGTTATTATGTGTCCTCCAACACCCTAGTGTTATTATGTGTCCTCCAACACCCTAGTGTTATTATGTGTCATACAACACCCTAGTGTTATTATGTGTCCTCCAACACCCTAGTGTTATTATGTGTCTTCCAACACCCTAGTGTTATTATGTGTCCAACACCCTAGTGTTATTATGTGTCCTCCATCACCCTAGTGTTATTATGTGTCCTCCAACACCCTAGTGTTATTATGTGTCCTCCAACACCCTAGTGGTATTATGTGTCCTCCAACACCCTAGTGTTATTATGTATCCTCCAACACCCTAGTGTTATTATGTGTCCTCCAACACCCTAGTGTTATTATGTATCCTCCAACACTCTAGTGTTATTATGTGTCCTCCAACACCCTAGTGTTATTATGTGTCCTCCAACACCCTAGTGTTATTATGTGTCTTCCAACACCCTAGTGTTATTATGTGTCCTCCAACACCCTAGTGTTATTATGTGTCCTCCAACACCCTAGTGTTATTATGTGTCCTCCAACACCCTAGTGTTATTATGTGTCTTCCAACACCCTAGTGTTATTATGTGTCCAACACCCTAGTGTTATTATGTGTCCTCCATCACCCTAGTGTTATTATGTGTCCTCCAACACCCTAGTGTTATTATGTGTCCTCCAACACCCTAGTGTTATTATGTATCCTCCAACACCCTAGTGTTATTATGTGTCCTCCAACACCCTAGTGTTATTATGTGTCCTCCAACACCCTAGTGTTATTATGTATCCTCCAACACCCTAGTGTTATTATGTATCCTCCAACACCCTAGTGTTATTATGTGTCCTCCAACACCCTAGTGTTATTATGTGTCCTCCAACACCCTAGTGTTATTATGTATCCTCCAACACCCTAGTGTTATTATGTGTCCTCCAACACCCTAGTGTTATTATGTGTCCTCCAACACCCTAGTGTTATTATGTGTCCTCCAACACCCTAGTGTTATTATGTGTCCTCCAACATCCTAGTGTTATTATGTGTCCTCCAACACCCTAGTGTTATTATGTATCCTCCAACACCCTAGTGTTATTATGTATCCTCCAACACCCTAGTGTTATTATGTATCCTCCAACACCCTAGTGTTATTATGTATCCTCCAACACCCTAGTGTTATTATGTATCCTCCAACACCCTAGTGTTATTATGTGTCCTCCAACACCCTAGTGTTATTATGTGTCCTCCAACACCCTAGTGTTATTATGTGTCCTCCAACACCCTAATGTTATTATGTGTCCTCCAACACCCTAGTGTTATTATGTGTCATCCAACACCCTAGTGTTATTATGTGTCCTCCAACACCCTAGTGTTATTATGTGTCTTCCAACACCCTAGTGTTATTATGTGTCCAACACCCTAGTGTTATTATGTGTCCTCCATCACCCTAGTGTTATTATGTGTCCTCCAACACCCTAGTGTTATTATGTGTCCTCCAACACCCTAGTGGTATTATGTGTCCTCCAACACCCTAGTGTTATTATGTATCCTCCAACACCCTAGTGTTATTATGTGTCCCCCAACACCCTAGTGTTATTATGTATCCTCCAACACTCTAGTGTTATTATGTGTCCTCCAACACCCTAGTGTTATTATGTGTCCTCCAACACCCTAGTGTTATTATGTGTCTTCCAACACCCTAGTGTTATTATGTGTCCTCCAACACCCTAGTGTTATTATGTGTCCTCCAACACCCTAGTGTTATTATGTGTCCTCCAACACCCTAGTGTTATTATGTGTCTTCCAACACCCTAGTGTTATTATGTGTCCAACACCCTAGTGTTATTATGTGTCCTCCATCACCCTAGTGTTATTATGTGTCCTCCAACACCCTAGTGTTATTATGTGTCCTCCAACACCCTAGTGTTATTATGTATCCTCCAACACCCTAGTGTTATTATGTGTCCTCCAACACCCTAGTGTTATTATGTGTCCTCCAACACCCTAGTGTTATTATGTATCCTCCAACACCCTAGTGTTATTATGTATCCTCCAACACCCTAGTGTTATTATGTGTCCTCCAACACCCTAGTGTTATTATGTGTCCTCCAACACCCTAGTGTTATTATGTATCCTCCAACACCCTAGTGTTATTATGTGTCCTCCAACACCCTAGTGTTATTATGTGTCCTCCAACACCCTAGTGTTATTATGTGTCCTCCAACACCCTAGTGTTATTATGTGTCCTCCAACATCCTAGTGTTATTATGTGTCCTCCAACACCCTAGTGTTATTATGTATCCTCCAACACCCTAGTGTTATTATGTATCCTCCAACACCCTAGTGTTATTATGTATCCTCCAACACCCTAGTGTTATTATGTATCCTCCAACACCCTAGTGTTATTATGTATCCTCCAACACCCTAGTGTTATTATGTGTCCTCCAACACCCTAGTGTTATTATGTGTCCTCCAACACCCTAGTGTTATTATGTATCCTCCAACACCCTAGTGTTATTATGTGTCCTCCAACAGGGAGAGAATACCAGCAATGGCTGTCGCTTCCCGTGATGATTACAAATAGGAAGCTCATCCCTCTCGCGCTGGGCGGACGGAGGATCGAGCCTCCCACCGAGTCTTGTGCTGAATGACTCTCATGGGTTTAGCGTTTAACATGAATTATTAAAGTTATTAAATCTTCTTCCGTCTTCGAATCGCAGTAATTCGATGAAATTGTTACATTCACATATATCATAATGTTTCCGTAAATATAATTACCAATTACCTTTTTTTTGAAGTGTTTCCCAGTAAGTGAACGCCATCGTCAGTGCTAGAAGGATAAACTAGCAATTACTAAGCAGGCTAGCTGAGGTACGTAACATATGCTAATGTTCTATTTACAACAACAGCCATAATATGGATAAAACACAGTGAGTTATTCTAACAATGCTGTAATAACTAACCTTAACAAGCTATTAACATAAACTCACGTATAAAATAATAAAATTAGTCTGTGAATAATTGAGCAGGTGTAATCGAGTGGTTTAACTGAGCAGAGAATATACATACACCGAGGGGTGTATGTATGTATGCATGTATGTATGTATGTATGTATGTATGTATGTATGTATGTATGTATATCTCTCAGTGTATGTATATACTGAGTGTTTATTTTAATTCCTCTTTTAAAGATTAAAATATTCTTGACTGGCGGTGACGAGGTTATGAGCAGCCTTAACAACTCTGGTGTAGTAGATAGGCTTTAAACCTCATTGTGGTTTAGCGCTTCTTTTTGATTATAATAATAATTTAAATCCCATTAATCAAGCCAACGATAACTAAGGACACATATTTGGTATATATATATATATATATATATATATATATATATATATATATATATATATATATATATATATATATATATATATATATATATATATATATATATATATATGCTGAATGACCCTAGTGTAGTAGATACGTTTTAAACCCAATTAATTAGCAACTTTAAATGAGGTCTCAGAAGGTATATACATCGAAAGGTGTATATATCTCAGGATATATATACAGGATATAAGAACTAGAGGAATTTTGGATGATTAAAGTAGTGGAGTGCAGGTGACGTGTAGCCATAATGGCTCTAGTGCAGTAGATAGGATTTACACCTAGTTTATCAAGCCATCAACTGAAACACCATTCTTGCACTGCCTATAACGAGATAATGAGGTAGAGTTCACGTAGGATTACAGACAGAACTGTAGAAGTGCCTTGTAGGTTTGAAAGCGATCGCTTCAGTGCCACTGTACAACACACTGCAGAAGAGAGTTTCTGGGATAAAACAAAGGTGATGCAGCCTCCTGAGCAGGAGAAATATTTCGGCAACAAATATTCTAAGTGTTGCTCCTGTGTCTTATTCGTAAAAAAAAAAAAATAAAAAAGATGGGTCTATTAAAGAAGCTTCAACCCTAAGAAGAGGACTTTACCTCTTAATGGAAAAGAGATGCGGCGTGAATGATGTAATTCAAGGAGCACTTTGTATATACTCTGAGGAATATAGCTCTCTCTTGATGAGTATCCGCTGTGGGCAGCAATGGATTTAAACTTTCAGATGTGTATGACTATGTGTTAACACTTCTGAATGATGATGATGATGATGATGATGATGATGATGAGGATGAGGATGATAATACTATTAATAATAACAATATAATAATAATAATAATAATAATAATAATAATAATAATAACAATAATAATAATAATAATAATAATAATAATAATAATGTTATTATTATTATTATAATTAATAAAAATATTAATAATAATAATAATAATAATAATAATAATAATAATAATATTATTATTATTATTATTATTATTATTATTATTATTATTATTATTATTATTATTATTATTATTGTTATTATTATTATTATTATTATTATTATTATTATTATTATTATTATTATATACAAAAAAAGTAAATTTACCTATACACAACATGCATAAATTTACTAAGCCGACAACGTTTTTAATACTGGCAGCAAGCATAACCACTGAACTCAACTCACTGAACAAGTTGACCCAGAATTTAAGAATGATTATCGAACCTTAACTCACTGACTCGCCTGCTAATATAGCACTGAAAATATAACTGAAAATACCACTGAAAATATCTTAATAGCTCAATCTTTCTTGTTATATATATATATATATATATATATATATATATATATATATATATATATATATATATATATATATATATATATATATATATATATGTCGTGCCGAATATGTAAAACTGGTCATTTAGCAAGAACTCATTTAAAATTAAGTACTTTCTAAAATTTTCTCTTATACGTTTAAAGATATATTTTTTCATTAATGTTAATGTAAAAATTTTTAATTTTGCACCAAAAGAATCTTATAAAACTTACCTAACCTTATTATAACAAGAGCAATTTATTTTAGCCTAACCCAACTAAATATATTTTAGATTTGTTTACAGTAATTTAATACTAAGCAAACATAGTGAAATATATTTTTTTCGTTAAGTTCAGAATGATTTTTGCGAAATTATTGCATACACAAATTTTCACTTGTCCTATATGGCAAGATGAGCGTTGATATTTAAGCCAAGATTGCAAATTCTGCCTATTCGGCACGACATATATATATATATATATATATATATATATATATATATATATATATATATATATATATATATATATATATATATATATATATTTTTTTTTTTTTTTTTTTTTTCAACAAGTCGGCCGTCTCCCACCGAGGCAGGGTGACCCAAAAAAGAAAGAAAATCCCCAAAAAGAAAATACTTTCATCATCATTCAACACTTTCACCACACTCGCACATTATCACTGTTTTTGCAGAGGTGCTCAGAATACAACAGTCTAGAAGCATACACATATGAAGATACACAACATATCCCTCCAAACTGCCAATATCCCAAAACCCCTCCTTTAAAGTGCAGGCATTGTACTTCCCATTTCCAGGACTCAAGTCCGACTATATGAAAATAACCGGTTTCCCTGAATCCCTTCACTAAATATTACCCTGCTCACACTCCAACAGATCGTCAGGTCCCAAGTACCATTCGTCTCCATTCACTCCTATCTAACACGCTCATGCACGCTTGCTGGAAGTCCAAGCCCCTTGCCCACAAAACCTCCTTTACCCCCTCTCTCCAACCCTTTCGAGGACGACCCCTACCCCGCCTTCCTTCCCTTATAGATTTATATGCTTTCCATGTCATTCTACTTTGATCCATTCTCTCTAAATGACCAAACCACCTCAACAACCCCTCTTCTGCCCTCTGACTAATACTTTTATTAACTCCACACCTTCTCCTAATTTCCACACTCCGAATTTTCTGTAAAATATTTACACCACACATTGCCCTTAAACAGGACATCTCCACTGCCTCCAACCGTCTCCTCGCTACTGCATTTACCACCCAAGCTTCACACCCATATAAGAGTGTTGGTACTACTATACTTTCATACATTCCCTTCTTTGCCTCCATAGATAACGTTTTTTGACTCCACATATACCTCAAAGCACCACTCACCTTTTTTCCCTCATCAATTCTATGATTAACCTCATCCTTCATAAATCCATCCGCCGACACGTCAACTCCCAAGTATCTGAAAACATTCACTTCTTCCATACTCCTCCTCCCCAATTTGATATCCAATTTTTCTTTATCTAAATCATTTGACACCCTCATCACCTTACTCTTTTCTATGTTCACTTTCAACTTTCTACCTTTACACACATTCCCAAACTCATCCACTAACCTTTGCAATTTTTCTTTAGAATCTCCCATAAGCACAGTATCATCAGCAAAAAGTAACTGTGTCAATTCCCATTTTGAATTTGATTCCCCAAAATTTAATCCCACCCCTCTCCCGAACACCCTAGCATTTACTTCCTTTACAACCCCATCTATAAATATATTAAACAACCATGGTGACATTACACATCCCTGTCTAAGACCTACTTTTACCGGGAAGTAGTCTCCCTCTCTTCTACACACCCTAACCTGAGCCTCACTATCCTCATAAAAACTCTTTACAGCATTTAATAACTTACCACCTATTCCATATACTTGCAACATCTGCCACATTGCTCCTCTATCCACTCTATCATATGCCTTTTCTAAATCCATAAATGCAATAAAAACTTCCCTACCTTTATCTAAATACTGTTCACATATATGCTTCAATGTAAACACTTGATCTACACATCCCCTACCCACTCTGAAACCTCCTTGCTCATCCGCAATCCTACATTCTGTCTTACCTCTAATTCTTTCAATTATAACCCTACCATACACTTTTCCTGGTATACTCAATAAGCTTATTCCTCTATAATTTTTACAGTCTCTTTTGTCCCCTTTCCCTTTATATAAAGGGACTATACATGCTCTCCGCCAATCCCTAGGTACCTTCCCCTCTTTCATACATTTATTAAACAAAAGTACCAACCACTCCAACACTATATCCCCCCCTGCTTTTAACATTTCTGTCATGATCCCATCAGTTCCAGCTGCTTTACCCCCTTTCATTTTACGTAATGCCTCACGTACCTCCCCCACACTTACATTCTGCTCTTCTTCACTCCTAAAAGATGGTATACCTCCCTGACCAGTGCATGAAATTACTGCCTCTGTTTCTTCCTTAACATTTAAAAGTTCCTCAAAATATTCTCGCCATCTACCCAATACCTCCATCTCCCCATCTACTAACTCCCCTACTCTGTTTTTAACTGACAAATCCATATTTTCCCTAGGCTTTCTTAACTTGTTTAACTCACTCCAAAATTTTTTCTTATTTTCATTAAAATTTCTTGACAGTGCCTCTCCCACTCTATCATCTGCTCTCCTTTTGCACTCTCTCACCACTCTCTTTACCTTTCTTTTACTCTCCATATACTCTGCTCTTCTTATAACACTTCTGCTTTGTAAAAACCTCTCATAAGCTACCTTTTTCTCTTTTATCACACCCTTTACTTCATCATTCCACCAATCACTCCTCTTTCCTCCTGCGCCCACCCTCCTATAACCACAAACTTCTGCCCCACATTCTAATACTGCATTTTTAAAACTATTCCAACCCTCTTCAACCCCCCCACTACTCATCTTTGCAGTAGCCCACCTTTCTGCCAATAGTCGCTTATATCTCACCCGAACTTCCTCCTCCCTTAGTTTATACACTTTCACCTCCCTCTTACTTGTTGTTGCCACCTTCCTCTTTTCCCATCTACCTCTTACTCTAACTGTAGCTACAACTAAATAATGATCCGATATATCAGTTGCCCCTCTATAAACATGTACATCCTGGAGCCTACCCATCAACCTTTTATCCACCAATACATAATCTAATAAACTACTTTCATTACGTGCTACATCATACCTTGTATATTTATTTATCCTCTTTTTCATAAAATATGTATTACTTATTACCAAATTTCTTTCTACACATAGCTCAATTAAAGGCTCCCCATTTACATTTACCCCTGGCACCCCAAATTTACCTACTACTCCCTCCATAACATTTTTACCCACTTTAGCATTGAAATCCCCAACCACCATTACTCTCACACTTATATATATATATATATATATATATATATATATATATATATATATATATATATATATATATATATATATATATAACTTTTCTCTTTCTTGCAGTCTCCGGTGCGTGGTGCCTGCTTGGCACTGCTAAGGCACTGTATCGCGATACTGTTGCCAGTCAGATGCTGCCATGCTGGAATAAGAGGGGAAAAACTGTATCATCTTATTCCTCCTTAATTCTCTGGATTTCCTGCTACCTCGCCCTAGTTGATCCCTTGACGATCCAGCTTCAGATGATGGTCTCACAACCATCATATATGTATATCATATATATATATATATATATATATATATATATATATATATATATGATAGTTCCTTGATAATGTGAGTAGTCAATAAAAGCGCTTGGAATTTCTCTATTCTTTCAGAGTGGTTATTTTGCATATATATATATATATATATATATATATATATATATATATATATATATATATATATATATATATATATATATATATATATATATATATATATATATATATATATATATATATATATATATATTTATATATATGGGGTCCACCTCTGGTGTAAATTGTGGGACTCACAGCCTCGGAGAAGTGGATAAAAAGGCTTCAAGGAAGAATATTTAGATTTCTTCCTGAAGCCATTTGAATATTCCACTTCCCCTACCACCCCATCTTTTCATATATATATATATATATATATATATATATATATATATATATATATATATATATATATATATATATATATATATATATATATATATATATATATATATATATATATATATATATATATATATATATATATAAATATACATTCATAGATATAGGCAATACAATACCAGGGATAATTTTAACCCCGTAACGGGAATATTTTTACCCCGTCTCGGGGATATTTAACCCCGTGGCGGGGATATTTTTACCCCGTGGCGGGGATAATTTAACCCTGTGGCGGGGATATTTTTTGTACTCTTCGTTCAGACGAATGCTTCTCTCTTTTTTCCCTGGCTGGCAAATAATTATCTTTGGGTAATTAAGTATAATTAGACGGAATTTTAGAATAGACATGAAATGCGAACATAAGGGAGGTAGGGAATAAGTGGGAGGGAGGAGGAAAGGAAGAACGCCACCTACCACTTAGTAAGAGGTGGTCAGTCCCTCAATCCTTGAAGGGACTGACCACCTCTTACCACGACTAACGAACTCATCACCTGAACACTACTTCGTTTCTCTCCAGAGTTATACTCGTCTGTGAGGTCTGGAAGTGCTTCTTAATGTCTGGAATGTCTGTTTACATCTGAGTGTCTGCTATCGTAGGTGAGAGTCTGTTAACGTCTGGGAGAGTCTGTTAACGTCTGGGAGAGTCTGTTAACGTCTGGGAGAGTCTGTTAACGTCTGGGAGGATCTGTTAACGTCTGGGTGTCTGTTAACGTCTGGGAGAGCCTGTTAACGTCTGGGAGAGTCTGTTAACGACTGGGAGAGTCTGTTAACATCTCGAAGAGTCTGTTAACATCTGGGAGAGTCTGTTAACCTCTGTGAGAGTCTGTTAACGTCTGGGAGAGTCTGTTAACTTCTAGAAGAGTCTGTTAACGTCTGGGAGAATCTGTTAACCTCTGTGAGAGTCTGTTAACGTCTGGGAGAGTCTGTTAACGTCTAGAAGAGTCTGTTAACGTCTGGTAGAGTCTGTTAACGTCTGGGAGAGTCTGCTAACGTCTGAGAGAGTCTGTTAACGTCTGAGAGAGTCTGTTAACGTCTGGGAGAGTCTGCTAACGTCTGGGAGAGTCTGTTAACATCTGGGAGTGTCTGTTAACGTCTGAGAGTGTCTGCTATCGTATGGGAGAGTCTGTTAACCTCTGGAAGTGTGGTAGTCACCTGGAAGTGTCGTGCTCACATGGAATTGTTGTGCTCACCTGGAAATGTCGTGCTCACATGGAATTGTTGTGCTCACCTGGAAATGTCGTGCTCACCTGGAAATGTCGTGCTCACCTGGAAATGTCGTGCTCACATGGAAATGTCGTGCTCACCTGGAAGTGTGGTAGTCACCTGGAAGTGTCGTGTTCACATGGAAATGTCGTGCTCACCTGGAAATGTCGTATATACCTGGAAGTGTCGTGCTCATCTGGAAATGTTATGCTCACCTGGAAGTGTCGTGCTCACCTGGAAATGTCGTGTTCACCTGGAAGTGTCGTGTTCACCTGGAAATGTCGTGCTCACCTGGAAATATCGTGCTCACCTGGAAATGTTGTGCTCACCTGGAATTGTCGTGCTCACCTAGAATTGTCGTGCTCACCTAGAATTGTCAGGCTCACCTGGAAATGTCGTGGTCACCTGGAAATGTCGTATATACCTGGAAGTGTCGTGCTCACCTAGAATTGTCAGGCTCACCTGGAAATGTCGTGCTCACCTGGAAATGCCGTGTTCATCTGGAAGTGTCGTGCTCACCTGGAAATATCGTGTTAATCTGGAAGTGTCGTGTTCATCTGGAAGTGTCGTGCTCACCTGGAAGTGTCGTGTTCATCTGGAAGTGTCGTGTTCATCTGGAAGTGTCGTGCTCACCTGGAAATGTGTTCATCTGGAAATGTCGTGCTCACCTGAAAATATCGTGTTCATCTGGAAGTGTCATGTCCATCTCGAAGTGTCGTGCTCACCTGGAAATATCGTGTTCATCTGGAAGTGTCGTGTTCATTTGGAAGTGTCGTGCTCACCTGGAAGTGTCGTGCTCATCTGGAATTATCTTGCTCACTTGGAATTGTCGTGCTCATCTGGAAGTGTCGTGTCCACCATGACTGCGTATATATTCAAAGATTAATTTTCTAAGCGCCATGACTGGACGAGGTTCAGTGCTCTCTCCTGAGGCTCTCAGAACTCACTCCACTTACAAGGTGTTCTACCCTCTATAAAAATTCAGATTTCCAAACCTGTTCCACTGGAGCGTTTCTCCCGGCGACGTATTCGTTGTTGTGCAAAACAGATGAGTAAGTCACCTCACAACTACGTCTTTAAGGTTAACTGGACTGACCCCTTCATGTTTACCTTTCTACTGCTTCTGCTGAATCTTCTGTATTCGACCGATGAAGCTTGTTGTGTAGGCGAAACGTTTCGACGATAAAGATACCCATGTGTTTGCACGTGTGTCTTACTCATTCTCTTTATTTGTATACAATAACGAAGCTCAAATTCTACGACTACAAGGGTGATGGACTGATTACATCGTCTTCACATCTCTACTGTTCCTGCCTACTTTCTGTATTCGACTGAAGAAGCCTACTGTGTAGGCGAAACGTTTCGGAATAAAGTTGTCTAAGTGTTGCATATGTGTCTTACCTAGCAACCTGTCGGTATTGTATACCATTTTGATGTTCATCGAAGCTTGGAATGTTTGACCTGGCTGCTGGTCAGAGGTGCAGCACTTGAGGACAGGTCAAGCCAAGGCGATCTACTGGAAGCAAACACACTTGAGGACACACATAATGTGTCTTGTTTATGTGTCTTTAACTCATGTTTTCAACTCATGTGCCTTAACTCATATGTCTTTAACTCATTCGTGGAAGCATCTT
This sequence comes from Cherax quadricarinatus, assembly GCF_038502225.1. Taxonomy (NCBI): domain Eukaryota; kingdom Metazoa; phylum Arthropoda; class Malacostraca; order Decapoda; family Parastacidae; genus Cherax; species Cherax quadricarinatus. The sequence continues at coordinate 26,906,083 of NC_091308.1, forward strand.
GGTTCAAGTCGGCGGAACTGTATTTATGCAGGTCGTCTCTGAGACGACTTGTGTCGTTTAAAACAGAAAAAAACACCTTGACGGAGATCATAGAGGCGACCTTAATGTGAAGCAGAGGGGATGACCTTAGTGTGAAGCAGAGGGGACGACCTTAATGTGAAGCAGAGGGGACGACCTTGGTTTGAAGCAGAGGGGACGACCTTGATGTGTTTAGTGGTGGGGGAGGAGAGGGAATGGGAGGGGGAGGGAGGAGGTATGGGAGGGGGGATAACACCATGCAAAGGCGCCTCCTCACTAAGCCCAGGAGGGGGGGAAGGGAGACCGAAGGGGTTAAGGGGGGTGTAAGATCTTGCAAAAGGACCTCCTCTGTGATCCTCGACGGCTGACACTCCCACAAGGATAGCATAAAGTGCTCCTCCGAGTTTCTGCCTCCATTGCAGCCACTCCGTAACACATAATATATTTCCCAGGGCTCCTCAAGCAAGAGCCACCTTGCTTTTTCCAGTCCCCCTGTTGCTGTTTCCTCGTTCTTTTTAATGGAGAGGAGCCTTGATACTGGCGATAAGCTCCTGAATCAGGGAACTGGATCTGATCCTCTACTTGGATAGAACCTGATTACTTTCTATTCCCTGGAATCAAGGCTTACCCCAAGAATTATAGAAATAATATCC
>NC_091308.1:26914253-26916753 GCF_038502225.1 Cherax quadricarinatus
AGCCAACAGTGTGCTGAGCTTTATACAGCCAACAGTGTGCTGAGCTTTATACAGCCAGCAGTGTGCTGAGCTTTATACAGCCAACAGTGTGCTGAGCTTTATACAGCCAACAGTGTGCTGAGCTTTATACAGCCAGCAGTGTGCTGAGCTTTATACAGCCAACAGTGTGCTGAGCTTTATACAGCCAGCAGTGTGCTGAGCTTTATACAGCCAGCAGTGTGCTGAGCTTTATACAGCCAGCAGTGTGCTGAGCTTTATACAGCCAGCAGTGTGCTGAGCTTTATACAGCCAGCAGTGTGCTGAGCTTTATACAGCCAGCAGTGTGCTGAGCTTTATACACCCAACAGTGTGGTGAGCTTTATACAGCCAGCAGTGTGCTGAGCTTTATACAGCCAGCAGTGTGCTGAGCTTTATACACCCAACAGTGTGCTGAGCTTTATACAGCCAGCAGTGTGCTGAGCTTTATACAGCCAGCAGTGTGCTGAGCTTTATACACCCAACAGTGTGCTGAGCTTTATACACCAAACAGTGTGCTGAGCTTTATACAGCCAGCAGTGTGCTGAGCTTTATACAGCCAGCAGTGTGCTGAGCTTTATACAGCCAGCAGTGTGCTGAGCTTTATACAGCCAGCAGTGTGCTGAGCTTTATACAGCCAGCAGTGTGCTGAGCTTTATACACCCAACAGTGTGCTGAGCTTTATACAGCCAGCAGTGTGCTAAGCTTTATACAGCCAACAGTGTGCTAAGCTTTATACAGCCAACAGTGTGCTAAGCTTTATACAGCCAACAGTGTGCTAAGCTTTATACAGCCAACAGTGTGCTAAGCTTTATACAGCCAACAGTGTGCTAAGCTTCATACAGCCAGCAGTGTGCTGAGTCTTCAGTGTATCAGTGAATTTCGTTATTCATACGAGTGAATTTTGCACTTCCGGCCGCGTCTGTCCAGCAAGCCTTGCAAATTTTCAGGCCATATTTTCCACACCAAAATTCACCTGCCCCTCGACGGCTTTCGGTTAAAAACCACCGGTATATATATATATATATATATATATATATATATATATATATATATATATATATATATATATATATATATATATATATATATATATGTATATATATATATATATATATATATGTATATATATATATATGTATATATATATATATATATGTATATATATATGTATATGTATATGTATATGTATATATATGTTTGAGAATTGTTACGCATTTCAAATATCTTTCGTTGTCCACTGCATGTGGCAGGATTCGACGAAATAACTTTCTAAACGAGCTTGGTGCCCGTGGCTATGGGGTAACATCGCTTAGCTACGGCTAAGCGCCCATACTTATATTGGGTCTAGCTCCAAGGTAAAGTACTGTGGACTCTGATACAGAGTTAGCTGGTTCGAGTCCTGCTGTGGATGTAGAGACAATGTTTATATATATATATATATATATATATATATATATATATATATATATATATATATATATATATATATAAATATATATATATATATATATATATATATATATATATATATACATACGTATATATATAATAAAATATATATATTCACACACACACACACACACACACACACACACACACACACACACACACACACACACACACACACACACACACACACACACACACACACACACACACGCACACACACACACACACACACAAACACACACACACACATACACACACACACACACACACACACACACACACACACACACACACACACACACACACACACACACACACACACACACACACACACACACACACACACACACACACACACACACACTCACACACACACACACACACACACACACACACACACACACTCACACACACACACACACACACACATGTTGAGGCCCAGCTACAGTGCGAAAACGACATAGCATCGAAAGTCAAGTCTGACCCGAAACTGCTGTATAGCCACATTAGGAGGAAGACAACAGTCAAAGACCAGGTGATAAGGCTGAGGAAAGAAGGTGGAGAACTCACAAGAAACGATCAAGAGGTATGTGAGGAGCTCAACATGAGATTTAAGGAAGTATTTATAGTGGAGACAGGAAGGCCTCTCGGGGGACAGACCAGATGGGGACACCAGCAAGGAATATACCAGCAAGTGTTGGATGACATACATACAGATGAGGAGGAGATGAAGAAACTGCTAAGGGTCATCGATACCTCAAAGGCAATGGGACAAGACAACATCTCAGCGTGGGTCCTGAGAGAGGGAGCGGATATGTAGTGTGTGCCACTTACCACAATCTTCAACACGTCCCTGGAAACTGGGCAACTACCTGAGGTATGTAAGACGGCAAATGTAGTTCCCATTTTTAAAAAAAGAAGACAGAAAAGAGGCACTAAACTATAGACTTGTGTCACTAACGTGCTTAGTATGCAAAGTTATGGAGAAGATTATCAGGAGGAGAGTGGTGGAGCACCTGAAACGGAACAAGAG